>NC_142947.1:42732499-42744999 GCF_046866305.1 Octopus bimaculoides | reverse complement strand
AGTTCAAGTTCTGCTGTGGTCGACTTCGCCTTTTATTCTTTCGGGGTCGATAAACTAAATACTAATTGTGCACTGAGGTAGGACATTATGAGAGTAAGAGAAGAGTTATAGAAATATTATGGAAGTATAGGAAAGAGAGAGAGAGAGAGAGAGAGAGAGAGAGAGAAAGGGAGAGAGAGAAAGGGAGAGAGAGAGAGAGAGAGAGAGAGAGAAAGGGAGAGAGAGAAAGGGAGAGAGAGAGAGAGAAGCATCAGTAGATTTTTTTTATTCTTCTCTCTGTATCTCTAGTTATCCAATCTATTTATCTCTCTCTCTCCCCGTGTGTGTGTGTGTGTCAGAGAGAGTGAGATAGAGAGAGAGAAAGAAGAAGAAGAAGAAGAAGAAGAAGAAGAAGAAGAAGAAGAAGAAGAAGAAGAAGAAGAAGAAGAAGAAAGGAAAATAGAGAGAGAGAGAGAGAGAGAGAGAGAGAGAGAAGAAATGAGAGCGGAACATTAGTTTCTTTTCTCTCCTTCGCTTTCTATTGTTGGCACACAATGCCAGAATTTTTAAAGGAAAGGGGTCTAGTCGATTACATCGACCCCGGTGCTCTTAACTGGTGCTTATTTTATCGATCCCAAAAGGATAAAAGGCTAAGTCGACCCCAGCAGGATTTGAACTCAGAACATAAAATTCCAGACGAAATGCGGCTAAACACTTTGAGAAAGACACACTATCTCCTCCTGCTTTTACTACCGCTACCACAGTGGTCCCTACTCGCCATATCTCCCTGGCTGGTCGGCTGCGTAGCTGGCCGACTGGCCGACTGGCTTATTTCGGGTTATCCTCTACACCTGCAATTTCAAATCACAAGGTCTCCCTTCGTCTTATGACTCACATTGTTCCCTCGCAACAAACCCCTAAATAACTACACCCGGCTCTTTTATTCCCCCAGAACGTCTGCCTTTACGAACCCTTTCACTGTAGCTTTAACATGCGTACTGCCGTTCTCGGTAACAATTTCACCGGTCGCCGAGACGCTTTTGCGAAAGCGACGAGTCCAACACCTCTTCAGACCAAACTGATAGAATTAAATGAATTTATTAAAGAATATGGAAGATTACTGACAGACAGAGAGACAGATGGACGGACGGACTGGCAGATAGACGGGTGGACACACACACACACACACACACACACATGCAGAGAAAGAGATAGATAGATAGATAGATAGACGAACAGATATCTGGAGAGAAGAATTGGAAAAGAATGAAAAAGAAAGAGTAGATAGAATGAGAGATTCTGTGAGAGAGAAATAGTAGCATCGCTTCTCATTCTCATGTAAGAAGAATACGCACCATACCTGTATACAAATATATACTAATAATATAAATATATATTGTTTGTGTGTATGTGTGTGCGTGTATGCAATGGCCCAGTGGTTAGGGCAGCGGACTCGCGGTCGTAGGATCGCGGTTTCGATTCCCAGACCGGGCATTGTGAGTGTTTATTGAGCGAAAACACCTAAAAAGCTCCACGAGGCCCCGGCAAGGGGGTGGGGGACTCTGCTGCACTCTTTCACCACAACTTTCTCTCTTTCTTCCTGTTTCTGTTGTACCTGTATTTGAAAGGGTCTGCCTTGTGTCACGCTGAATCTCCCCCACACCACCACCGAGAACTACGTTAAGGGTACACGTGTCTGTGGAGTGCTCAGCCACTTGTACGTTCATAAATGAGCTGCGACGTCACTGGTGCCAAGCTGTATCGGGGTCCCTTTGCCTTTCCCTTGGATAACATCGGTGGCGTGGAGAGTGGATCTGGAATGCATAGGCGACTGCTGGTCTTCCATAAACAACCTTGCCCGGACTTGTGCCTCTGAGGGTAACTTTCTAGGGGCAATCCCATGGTAATGCATGACCGAAGGGGATTACAATATATACTCTTACTCTTTTACTTGTTTCAGTCATTTGACTGTGGCCATGCTGGAGCACCGCCTTTTAGTCGAGCAAATCGACCCCAGGACTTATTCTTTGGAAGCCTAGTACTTATTCTATCGGTCTCCTTTGCCGAGCCGCTAAGTTACGGGGACGTAAACACACCAGCATCGGTTGTCAAGCGATGTTGGGGGGACAAACACAGACACGCAAACATATACACACACACACACACATATATATATACATATATATATACGACGGACTTCTTTCAGTTTCCGTCTACCAAATAAACTCACAAGGCTTTGGTCGGCCCGAGACTATAGTAGAAGACACTTGCCCAAGGTGCCACGCAGTGGGACTGAACCCAGAACCATGTGGTTGGTAAGTAAGCTTCTTACCACACAGCCACTCCTACGCCGTTAAAAAGAAGTTTAGAGATCTATACAAATCAAATTTTATTATATATAAAGGATGGGAGTGGAAATAGCTCAGAAGAAAGTCGAAGACGTTTCAATTTTAGAAAGGAATTTAATAAAAATGATTTTAAAAAATTTTATATAAAGAAGTTATTACTGGTTTTGCTGAATCTCATTTTCTCAAATATCAGTAAAAAGTTATGAAAATTTGAAGTAAAAACAGATTTTCTTGGGGGGTCCAGATTTTTAAAATCATTTTTATTAAATTCCTTCTTAAATTGAAATGTCTTAGACTTACTTCTCTGCTATTTCCATCTCTATCTTTTATATATATATATATATATATATATATATATATATATATATATATATATATATATATATATACCATATCCTATCATATATATATCATATCATATCATATATATACACCATATCATATCATATATATATATATATATATATATATATATATATATATATATACATACACATATACATATATATATATATATATATATATATATATATATATAGAATCAAAGTTTAAATAAGTTTTGACCTGTAAATTTGGATTTTTATCGCTAATATTATGTATATATATATATATATATATATATATATATATATATATATATATATATATATATACTAGCAGAAATACCCGGCTTTGCCCGGGTTAAAGAGAATAATGAAATCTAAAAACGCCGTCTAGACTACGCAACCCTCAACTGTTAGTAGCTACGATCCCATATTTCTGCATTAATAACTCTCCAATCTATGCCAGCATGGAACATAGACATTAAGTGGAATGCCAGTCTCTCATCTGGAAAGGCCTTGAAATCAATGTTACCAACTGGGGACTATGTGTGTCGCAGTGATAATAAAAAGACTCAAAGGAGGTCTGCAACGAAATAATTTTACTCAACACTTTGCAAGTGAATCAGTGGAGGCAAAGATGCGTCTCATTTACTTGACAATTTATGCACCACATTGCAGAAATCACAATGTAAGTATATCTGAAAGGGTAGTCTTACACTGTTGTACCGTTGAATTACAAATAATGCTCATCTGTTATGTTCGGGTTAAAATTTCATCAACATCAAAAATATATGAATTTTCATGGGAGTTATGGCCGTTATGCATAGAATATAATTTCCAAATTTCATAAAGATCCGTTCAGTACTTTTGACGTAGTTTTGGATAAGAAAACAAATGACTAATGTGTGTGTTTGTGTGCATGTGTATGTGTGTGATGGGTGTATATATGTATAGATATCTGTATGCATGTATATATATGTATATATGTGTACATATTACATGTACATCTATATATATACATCTACACATATGTATACATATACATGTATGCATATAGATCTATATCTATATATATATCTTTACATATACGTGTACATATACATCTATATGTATACGTATACATCTCTCTCTCTCTCTCTCTCTTTCTCTCTCTCTCTGAAAGTATCTGTCATTACAGTATCGAAATGTGTGGGGACTATATGTGTCGCAGTGGTAATAAAAAGACTCAAAGGAGGTCTGCAACGAAATAATTTTACTCATCACTTTGCAAGTGAATCAGTGGAGGCAAAGATGAGTCACATTTACTTGACAATTTATGCACCACATTGCAGAAATCACAATGTAAGTATATCTGAAAGGATAGTCTTACACTGTTGTACCGTTGAATTACAAATAATGCTCATCTGTTATGTTCGGGTGACCCTATAGCTACCAATGGTACAACTGTATTCGTCTTTGCTTAGGAAAAATGACTAAATTGTGGGTGTGAAGTCCCCATGAAGGGGTCTTTGTAACTTCTAAGAAGAAAAAAATTTAGAAATATTACTTTATTTGTGTGTAATCTGTATGGTTAAAATTTCATCAACATCAAAAATATATGAATTTTCATGGGGGTTATGGCCATTATGCATAGAATATAATTTCCAAATTTCTTAAAGATCCATTCAATACTTTTGACGTAGTTTTGGACAAGAAAACAAATGACTAATGTGTGTGTTTGTGTGCATATATATGTGTGTGTGTATGGGTGTATATATGTATAGATATTTGTATGCATTTATATATGTGTACATATTAGATGTACACCTATATATATACATCTACACATATGTATACATATACATGTATGCATATAGATCTATATCTATATATATATCTATACATATACATGTATGCATATAGATCTATATCTATATATATATCTATACATATACGTGTACATATATATGTATATGTATACATATACATCTCTCTCTCTCTCTCTCTCTCTCTGTATATATATATATATATATATATATATATATATATATATATATATATATATATATATATATATATATACACACACCATTAAAGTGAAAGTATCTGCCATTACAGTATCGAAATGTGATTGTTTCAGTTAGTGGAATAGTTTCATTTTTAAAGTGAAAGTATTTGACATGAGTGTTTTTGTTTCACTTTTGACACGTAATACTTAAATAGTGGAGGAGATATTATGTTGCCGTGGGCTCGAACTCTGCAAGAAGTTAAAAAATTTTTTTTGACTAAAACACAACCGGAACCCTAAGTAAGACATGTGTAAAATTTGAATGAAATTGGTTGTGTAGTTCTCGAGTTTTAGGGAAACACACAGACAGACAGACACACATTCTCATTTATATATATATATATATATATATATATATATATATATATATATATATATATATATATATATATATATATAGGGTGCGATGGGTAAATTGTCGCTATTTTATACTTTTAATTTCACGCATGTGCATTGTTTGTTTTTGGTTTTGCCGACAACACAGTGTAGTAGGGTCAGTTGGGCGCCATCAGTGAAAAAACACATGACGCAAATCACTCTGCCAGATATTTGGAAACGATATGCTTTACTGCTCGGCATTCGCGCCGGAAACTCCAATACGAACATTTCAGAGTGTTTGGGTATCAATCTGAGGAATGTACCGAGAGTGATAAAAATCAAACATCCAGCCAACATTATGGTGTTTGGAGTGATCACTAGTGATGGCGACGTTATACCTCCATTCATCTTCCCACATGGCCTCAAACTCAACATGGAGGCCTACGTCAAGTACCTGGATGAGGTAGTGCTGCCCTGGGTCAAGAGGGTGGCTGCTGGAAGACCTTATATCTGGCAACAGGACTCTGCACCATGCCACACAAGCAGGAGAACCCAGTTATGGCTGTCAGACAAATTTCTGTGAGTACATCCCATCTAACACCTGGCCACCTAACTCCCCACACTGCAGCCCCTTTGATTATTATGTGTGGGGTGTAGTCTAGCGAGAGACCAACAAAATTCTTTGTAACACCAAAGATGAACTGAAGGCAAGGATTATGGCAGCATTCACCAACTTAAACAAGGAAACCGTCCCGAAGAGTTGCAAGAGATTCCGAAGTCGTCTGCAGGTCGTGGTTGAAGCCAATGGCGATTTTATTGAATAAATTTATTCTTTAGTATTTCAAGATATTTTAATGCAATTTTGGTAAATATATCTTTTAAAATGAGATGTCAGTATTATTTTCATTTTTGCGCAATTTAGACGACAGTTTATTCACCGCACCCTGTGTATGTGCGTGTGTATATATATATATATATATATAGAGAGAGAGAGAGAGAGAGAGAGAGAGATAGATTGCTAGCTAGCTAGATAGATAGATAGATAGATAGATAGATAGATAGATAGATAGATAGATAGATAGATGCATGCAGGTGTGCGCGCACGCGTGTTACAAGTAAAACACAGGCAAATGTGAAGGAAACATTACGGAAGTGTGAAAATCTGCTGCTTTTTGTTTATCGTTTACATAACAAAAGAAACATTATATTATATTAGGATATGCTGTTTGTATATTCCGGACTTTTCTGTTAAATTACGTTGCACTTGCCGTATGACCTGATAGCGAGTTCCTCGGCCGGATTGCTTTCCGTGAATTCCGCTGGACTCTTTGAATCCAATCTCTACTTTATACACACACACACACAAGCGAGAGAGAAAGAGATTTTGTTTAACATAGAAGGAAAGTCCTTGGGCTCGCCTTCAACCTACGTGAAATAATATGACGTAATGTGGAAACACCGGAAGTGTGGAAAACAACGGTCATTGTGAGACGGCAAACAATAATGGCTTTTAGTGATTGCTCAAACTGATAAAGAGGTCTCTCTTCTAGAGATGAACACAAACTGCTTTCAGTGATCGTGTTTAACAGTATGAGAGAGAGAAAGGGTTTTGGAATTTAGATACAAGATCGTCAGTTCTGAAGGGAAGTAGCAAGTCATTGACATCGACTTGACTGGCACTTTGTTTTATTAGTGTTGGAGCGATGAAAGTCAAAGCTGACCCCGGTGGGTACTGAACTTAGAACATAAAGAGTCGGAAGAGATACCGCGAGGAATTTGGTCCGATGCTCTAACGGTTCTACCAGTGCCTTGACGAGGGGGACTAATGATAGCATTTTAAGAGACCAACAACACTCTGGCTGTCATAAAAAAAAGTAATCATGCACCGGTTACTATTTTGTATTGAGAGGAATAATTGATTGGAAATATCATTGAATACGGATCAATAACGAGGATAATATGAAGAACTGTTCCACTGCCTATCCCATTGGCCATCGACACTGGGCGACAATAGCCTCAAATCGGGACGCCTAGTTGACACACTATTCGCCAGTCTGTTTCATTTTAGAATGCAAAGAGGGCTAACATTCAGGACAAAAAGAGTCTGAGAAAAAGCAGCAACGAACGCAGAACAGAATTTTCCTTTGCAGCTCTTGAAGCCAGGTCTGCTTGTCTCGTAATGCCTTCGCCGGTCATCAACGAGCCTGCAGTTGACGTCGGCTGCTCCTTTCATGAACCATCGTCTGTTATCAATAAATCACCGTCTGTTATTCATTAGTCATTGTCTGTTATCAATAAATCATCGTTTATTATTAATAAATCATCGTTATTAATAAATTTTCCTGGATATTTTAATTTTTCTATCAGTGTAAACAGAAATATAAGACACAAATTTATCAGAAGTTACGAAATACTAAGAAGAAATTTAGTAAACACAATGACAACAACTTATAGAAAATGCATATGATGAGTAACTTTGGAAGAATACTTGTGCTAGTATGGGTAATATCAGGAAATATGACATATATAAAAAAGGGTAAAGACTCCCTTCGGTCAAGAATGGCCATGGGGTTATACTTAGAAAGTTGACCTTCAAGGCACAAGTCCGGGTGGTGCCCCAGCATGGCCGCGTTCTAACGACTAAAACAAGAATGATTAAAGCATTTTTATGATGGCAGAGTAATACCAGTTGAGTGGACTGGAGATACGTGAAATGAAGTGTTTTGCTCAAGAATACAACGCGTCGCCCGACCCAGGAAGCGAAACCGCGATCTCATGATGTAGGAGTCCAACACCCTAACCACACAGCCACGCGCCTCTACCAACAATAAGTGCAGTCTGGCATTTGTCGAAATCGCCGAAAGAATTATGAATGCAACAAACTCACTTCGCTTGTTTCAGATAATCTGCTAAGTACGTGGTTTACCTTAGGAAACTATGCCAATCCTTTAACCTCTCCTAAAGAATCTATGACGTCATCGAAGCAACTAAACGTCAAGTAAACGGATGAGAGAGAGGGGAAAAGGGGGAGAGAGAAAGAGAGAACGAGAGAGGATATATATATATATATATATATATATATATATATATATATATATATTCTTTTATTCTTGTATTTGTTTCAGTCATTTGACTGCGGCCATGCTGGGGCACTGCCTTTAGCCGAGCAAATCGACCCCAGGACTTATTTTCTGTAACCCTTGTACTTTATTCTATCGGTTTTCTTTTGCCGAACCGCTACGTAACGGGGATGGGACGTAATCACACCAGCAACGGTTGTGAAGCGATGGCGGGGGTGGGGGTGGACGAACAAAGCCTTACAAACATACACACACACACACACACACACATATACGACGGACTTCTTTCAGTTTCCTTCTACCAAATCCACTCAAAAAGCTTTGGTAGGCCCGAGGTTATAGTAGAAGACATTTGCCCAAGGTGCCACACAGTGGAACTGAACCCGACACCATGCAGTTGCAAAACGAGCTTCTCAACCACACAGCCATGCTTGCATCTATAATCAGACCAAGAATTTGTTTTGCAACCGGGGAGGGGGGGGGATACTAATCAATATGAATAATACTGCTGATTGGTCGGTTAAAAACGTGACACCACTTCGAGATGAGATTTATATTCTGCGTCTATAATTGTCTGTGGAGTGCTCAGCCACTTGCACGTGAATTTCACGAGCAAGCTGTTCCGTTGATCGGATCAACTGGAATCCTCGTCGTCGTAACCGACGGAGTGTCACGATAAAAATACAGTAAGATTGGATGTCTAGGAGGGGGTCGTCCGAGTAAAATGGGAATCAAAGAGTTCCACAGTCAAGAAACGGTTGAGAACCGCTGGTTTAGTCCATTCTGTTCCTAAGTCTTTAATGTGAAGATAACTCGATCGTCTGCTAATGATCGTCTGCTAATGATCGTCTGCTAATGATCGTCTGCTAATGATCGTCTGCTAATGATCGTTTGCTAATGATCGTCTGCTAATGATCGTCTGCTAATGATCATATGCTAATGATCGTTTGCTAATGATCGTCTGCTAAGGATCGTTTGCTAATGATCGTTTGCTAATGATCGTCTGCTAATGATCGTCTGCTAATGATCGTTTGCTAATGATCGTCTGCTAATGATCGTCTGCTAATGATCGTTTGCTAATGATCGTTTGCTAATGATCGTCTGCTAATGATCGTTTGCTAATGATCGTTTGCTAATGATCGTCTGCTAATGATCGTCTGCTAATGATCGTTTGCTAATGATCGTTTGCTAATGATCGTCTGCTAATGATCGTTTGCTAATGATCGTTTGCTAATGATCGTCTGCTAATGATCGTTTGCTAATGATCGTCTGCTAAGGATCGTTTGCTAATGATCGTCTGCTAATGATCGTTTGCTAATGATCGTCTGCTAATGATCGTCTGCTAATGATCGTCTGCTAATGATCGTTTGCTAATGATCGTCTGCTAATGATCGTCTGCTAATGATCGTCTGCTAATGATCGTCTGCTAATGATCGTTTGCTAATGATCGTCTGCTAATGATCGTCTGCTAATGATCGTTTGCTAATGAGCGTTTGCTAATGATCGTCTGCTAATGATCGTCTGCTAATGATCGTCTGCTAATGATCGTCTGCTAATGATCGTCTGCTAATGATCGTCTGCTAATGATCATATGCTAATGATCGTTTGCTAATGATCGTTTGCTAATGATCGTCTGCTAATGATCGTCTGCTAATGATCATATGCTAATGATCGTTTGCTAATGATCGTCTGCTAATGATCGTCTGCTAATGATCGTTTGCTAATGATCGTCTGCTAATGATCGTCTGCTAATGATCGTCTGCTAATGATCATATGCTAATGATCGTTTGCTAATGATCGTTTGCTAATGATCGTCTGCTAATGATCGTCTGCTAATGATCATATGCTAATGATCGTTTGCTAATGATCGTCTGCTAATGATCGTCTGCTAATGATCGTTTGCTAATGATCGTCTGCTAATGATCGTCTGCTAATGATCGTCTGCTAATGATCGTCTGCTAATGATCATATGCTAATGATCGTTTGCTAATGATCGTTTGCTAATGATCGTCTGCTAATGATCGTCTGCTAATGATCATATGCTAATGATCGTTTGCTAATGATCGTCTGCTAATGATCGTCTGCTAATGATCGTTTGCTAATGATCGTCTGCTAATGATCGTCTGCTAATGATCGTCTGCTAATAATCGTCTGCTAATGATCGTCTGCTAATGATCGTCTGCTAATGATCATATGCTAATGATCGTTTGCTAATGATCGTCTGCTAATGATCGTCTGCTAATGATCGTTTGCTAATGATCGTCTGCTAATGATCGTCTGCTAATGATCGTCTGCTAATGATCGTCTGCTAATGATCATATGCTAATGATCGTTTGCTAATGATCGTTTGCTAATGATCGTCTGCTAATGATCGTCTGCTAATGATTATATGCTAATGATCGTTTGCTAATGATCGTCTGCTAATGATCGTCTGCTAATGATCGTTTGCTAATGATCGTCTGCTAATGATCGTCTGCTAATGATCGTCTGCTAATGATCGTCTGCTAATGATCGTCTGCTAATGATCGTTTGCTAATGACCTTTCTGCTGTTCCAATCCATCAGTCGTGCTATATCGTTTTGCCTTGTTTATTTTTCCTGTCCACTTCTTTCAGATTTTGACAGCTCTGGATATGTCATAAACATTTTCTTATTTCTTCTAGGAAAGTTATTTTAGGGGGAAAAAAATGGCTATTTGTTGTTTATCTCGCTCCGCTAGTTTCGAATTTCACCCCAGCCACGCAACACAAAATTTCGAAATAAAAATAAACCGGTGTATTTTTTAAGATCGTTAACATACGACCGACTTCCAGTGCTATTTCGACCCAGTTAGTACGTAAGTGAAAATAAACGCATATATATATATATATATATATATATATATATATACGACAGGCTTCTTTCAGGTTTCCGTCTACCAAATCCACTCACAAGCCTTTGGTCGGCCCCGAGGCTATAGTAGAAGACACTTGCCCAGGGTGCTACGCAGTCGAACTGAACCCGGAACCATGTAGTTTGTAAGCAAACTACTTACCACACAGCCACTCCTGCGCCTTATATATATATATTATATGCGTGCGCGCGCGTGTCTGTGTGTGTGTGTGTGTGTGAAAGCCCGTGGCCTAGTGGCTAGGCTGTTGCAACTCACGATCACTAGCTCGTGGGATCGATTTCCAAAGCACTTCATTTCACGTTGTTCCAGTCCCCTTCCGACCAAGGGGAGAGTGTCGGCCTGCTCACCGATCCAGCAGGGTGGCTTCATTTCTTGGCTAAGACAATGCAAACTTTATTGTGGCCAGCGATGTGTGGCAGCATCCAATGGTCTGGTCGGTCACGTGATCACGTGATATATATATATATATATATATATATATATATATATATATATTACCTGTCAATTTATAAATTTAGGCCTCTATTTTCAACAATACTGAAGTGTATTTCTTTTGTTATTACGCACGTGGTTTGTGTTTGTGTGTGTGTGTGTGTGTGTGTATCAGAAGGTAAAGACGGACGAAAAACAGTTCGCCCGGCAGCTAACGATTCTGCCAGCTCCCTATATCTATTACATGTGTGTGTGTGTGTGCAAACACGCGCACGCACACACGCACATGCATATCGTAGACATTACATCCCTTTATTCTTTCATTTGTTTCGGTTATTTAACTGCGGCCATGCTGGTGCACCGCCTTGAAGGGTTTTAGTCAAAGAAATCGACTCCCAGGACTTGCTTCTTTTTTTTTTGCAAAGCTTAGTACTTATTCTGTGAGTCTATTTTGCCGAACCGCTAAGTTATGAGGACATAAACACACCAACACCAGTTGTCAAGTGCTGATGAGGAACAAACAGCAACACAAATACACACAGACATAGACATACACACAAATATATATATATATATATATATATATATATATATATATATATATATATATATATATATATATATATATATATATATATATATATATATATGTATATATATATATATATAATGGGTCTCTTCCAGTTTCCGTCTTCTAAATCTATTCACAAGGCTTTGGTCGGCTCGAGGCTATAGTATAAGACACTTGCCCAAGTGGGACTGAACCTGAAATCACGTGACTGGGAAGCAAGCTTCTTACCACACAGCCACGCTTGCGCCTTTTCTAACCACACAGTCAACACTGTATTCAGTGGGATCATTGGATACATCATCCAACAACAACAACTCTATTAGTCATATGTCAAAAAGTTGGTGCTTCTGGAACGGAAACAGATATTCTGAAAATGATATTTAGTAGCAACTACCAAGGACTTAATGGAAAAGGTTTGTTCAAAATGCACTTGAATTAGGTGACGGACATCCGGAATGCAACAGGCCACGAGTTCTCATTAACCTACAGCTAGGTTTCGTCATTGAAATA
>NC_142947.1:42724999-42727499 GCF_046866305.1 Octopus bimaculoides | reverse complement strand
ATGTGCATTGACCATTTGGTCAGTAAACCAAAAATCTTCCCAGCTGTAAGAGATGAACCAACAAACATTGAGAAGCAAAGCTCTTTTCTCTGGTAGAAGAATAAATGACAAAAGAGCTAGTATTACTCGAGAATTCCATCTTGCATTACTTAAGTTGGGTATTTTTTTAAACTTTACAATAGGAAATTTTCCGGTTTCTTCAAAGAAACGAAAAACTCTAGTCAAATGAAATAGAAATTTCATGTCATCTCACCATCCTACTGATTCAGTAATCTTTTCTTCACCATTGTTGAAATTAGCCTGGAGTTACTCGTAATTACTTAGAAGCTCTGGGATGAATGTATATTCAATATTGGGAAATGACTTTTTTTTCTCCAAGTTCGTAATCCCTTAACACACGAAGAACTCTATCAAGGATACCAATGAGAAAGTTGATTGAGGAAAGTGAAATTTTTTGTATTTGGTGGGGAGGGGTTGAAGGTGGTGGAAAAAGAGTTTTTTTGGTCGATAACTGATAAAGAATTAGGGTCCATCTGTGTCTGTCCTACCAGGACGCTTTCTAGTATTTAATGCATTTTTCATTTATTGGGTAACTGAATGCCACGCATCCCGATTTTTGCCAACAGTAAGTGTTTTTATATATATATATATATATATATATATATATAAATAAAGACATCATACATACATACATACATACACACATACATACATATATATATAAATATATGTTGTAAAGATACATAAAGCCGGCCTATGGGATTACCCTGAGTTTCATGTCCATAAAGTGCTTAGCTTTACAGCAGACCCCAGCTGTAAAACTAAGCCCTTTATGGGCCTTATCTATGTAAACCTGGAGTGTGCTTCTTTTTAGGACTTATGATATACCAACGATATGTGTCTGTGTGTGTGTGTGTCTGTCTGTCTGTCTGTCTGTCTGTCTGTATGAACGTTTGACAACTGATATTGGTGTGTTTAGGTCCCCCGTAACGTAACGGTTCAACAAAAGATATCGACAGAATAAGTACTAGGCTTAAGGAATAAGTCCTGCGGCTGACTTGTTCGGTTAAAAAATCCTTCAGGGAAGTGCACCAGCATGGCCGCAGTCAGATGATTGAAACGAATAAAAGAACAAAAGAATGTGTATTATGCGTGTGTATGCGCGTGACTTGGGCGAGTGGGTCCGTGATTGACGCGCGCGCGCGCGTTTGTGTGTGTGTGTGTGTGTGTGTGTGTGTTTCATTTATTCCTTCTTCATTTCCTGCTCATCATCAATGGGGTAAATCATTCAACACCCACTTCTTAGTTTCTATTCTTATTCTTCCTCCTCTTCATTATTACAATAAGCACCACTCGAGTATTGTTGCTGATCCTTCCTCCAAAAATATGTGGCCTTGTGCCTAAATTAGAAATTGCGTCATCATGACCATGATCATCATCGTCATCGTCATCACCATCATCATCATCATCATCATCATTAGTATATTTATAGAAGCACTCCGTTGGTTACGACGACGAGGGTCCCAGCTGATACGATCAACGGAACAGCTTGCTCGTGAAATTAACGTTGTAAGTGGCTGAGCACTCCACAGACACGAGTACTCTTAACATAGTTCCCAGGGAGATTCAGCGTGACACAGAGTGTATTTCATAGGGCTGGCCCTTTGAAATACAGGTACAAGTCATTTTCGCCAGATAAGTGGACTGGAGCAACGTGACATAAAGTGTCTTGCTCAAGGACACTACGCGGTGCTGGGAATCGAACAAGCAATCCTACGATCGTGAATCGAAAGCCCTAACCACTAAGCCACGCGCCTTCACTGTATACTTATATTATACTTATATAAACTTTTATTTTATGCATTTTTCCTTGCTTTTTTTTTTTTAACTCATCCGCATTTTTTGTGTTCTTTATTGTTAATTGGTAGGTTGGGAGATAATTATCTGTCTCATCAGTCATCCTTGTTACAATATTGGTTTCAAATTTTGGCACATGGCCAGCAATTTCGGTGGCAGGGCGTAAGTTGATTACATCGACCCCCAGTGCTCAACCGGTACATATTTTGTCGATTCCGAAAGGATGCAAAGTAAAGTCAACCTCTGCAGCATTTGAACTCCGAACGCAAAGACGGGCGAAATGCCGCTAAGCATTTTTTCCCGGCGCGTTAATAATTCTGTCAGCTTGCCGTATTAGGCAAAGTTGATCGCAGCGGAATTTGAACTCAGAACTAAAAAAACATGCCGCTTAACATTTTGCTTCGCGTGCTAATGATTCGGCTAATGATTCGGCTAATGATTCGGCCAGCTTGCCGACTTTTCTTGTCACAAATATCAAAAATCTATTTATTGGGTTGGTGAATAATTATTGCAGCTTTTTTTCAACAAATTTTATTCAACAAAAGCAAGAATAATATTTAGCAAAAACATCTTTATCGACCCCAAAAGGATGAAAGGCAAAGTCGACCTCGGCAGAATTTGAACTCAAAACGTAAAGACAGAC
>NC_142947.1:42712499-42714999 GCF_046866305.1 Octopus bimaculoides | reverse complement strand
CTCCCAGGCATAAGTCCGGACAAGGTTGTTTATGGAAGACCAGCAGTCGCTCATGCATACCAGCCTCCCCTCTCCACGCCACTGATGTTATCCAAGGGAAAGGCAAAGGGGCCGATACAGCTTGTTACCTGTGATGTCGCAACTCATTTCTACAGCTGAGTGAACTGGAGCAACGTGAAATAAAGTGTCTTGCTCAAGAACATAACACGCAGCCCGGTCCGGGATTCGAACTCACAACCTCACGATCGTAAGCTCGACGCTCTAACCACTGAGCCATGCGCCTTCACACACACACACACACACACACACACACACACACACACACACACACATAACTAGTGGTTTGTAAGAATTTTGGGGGGTCTATGTAGTAAAATAGTAAATTGGGGATCCGCATTAGTATTTTAAGGGCTCCTGAAAATATTTTGCTTTAGACGTATGTATTGGTGTTTATTGCAAGAAACATCTGGGTTTCTTTCTCTACACACTTTACATAGTTCAACCAACACAAGTTAATGAATAACGAAATAGGAATTATATGACTAGTTTTAAACATCGAATGGCTGTGGGGTCCATCTGAATAAAATAGTAATCAAAGGGGGTCCATAGATAAAAAAAAAATGGTTGAGAACCTCTGGTTTAACCAATCAGCTTCTTCAAAGAAACTATCGATTTCGAATATATTATTTACCTTTTGATTTCACTCGAAATATTATAATGACTACATGTGATACATGAACTGATACATGAGGTTATAAAATGAATAAGTCAATGCAAAATTATTATAAGTGATAAACCATGGCGAAGCCATTGAGATGATAGCAAGATTTTTGCAAAGAAACAACCAACTATTTGAGGTTAACCAGAAGTGACAGCAATGACATCTGATATTTTCATAAAAAGAACATATAGGACTTCTTCCTTATGCTATGTCCACCTAGAAGTACAGTGAAATCTAGTGATCCTGTAAATATTCCAGAAACAGCAGCTGAGGTACACCGTTCCAACGTACTATATCCGGCAACGAATACCACCGAGAAGAAAATTTGGTGGCTCGCAAGTCGACACATGATAACCAACACAGTTACATGGAAGCAATGCAATAATCCTTCACAATTATAGAGCTGTAAAGAAAGACCTGACGGGAAGCGGTGGTGTTTTTCCTGGGGATTCATTCGGCCTACACGAGCCACATCTTCTTTTCAGAAGAGCCATTTAACTCTATCAATAATTCAACCAATGTACGTGTGGCTCAAAGACTGTCGTTACTTCCGGTCTCCATCACAATTTACTTTCATTTTTAAGACAATTTACTTCCGCTTTCTTTTTACGATGGTATACTGCATAGTAGAGCTTGGGGTTACATCCAGAGACATGCCATTGCATGATGACGTGATAACATGGTGGGAAAGCGAACGTCTTAAACACAGGACTTATGTTAACCTTAGACAAAATACTATAACACAAATGATGAAACAGGAACCCGTCTGTCTTCAAGAAGCACACTAACCCATTTCTTCATCTATGCAATGTTTTGTCTTGAATATTCAAATTCACTGAGCGAATCTCGCCCCCCGCCCCCTGACTCCTCTCTTTCTTTACTTTCTGTCCATCTTTCGTAGTTGAATCTTCTTTTTATCTGACAGAAAGATAAATATATTCTTTGTGTAATTTAAAATCTCATTGAACAACTTTCAGTCTACAAACTCAACAACACTGGATTGTGAATTGTGAATTGAGTGTTTTGCTATGTTCCAGATAAACAGACTCAGAAACATAAACGGACAAGTTAATGTAAAAAGAATAAATAAATAATGATAAAATATATAAAAATAGATAAATAAAATACATAAGTATATATACTAATATATGCATGCGCACACGTACATACACAAACATACACCTACATACATACTCTCGCAGACATATGTACTGACCATCTTTAGATTTAAAACTGATGTGCACATATAGATATATGCATACACACACGCATGCACGCGCGCACACACACACACACACACACACACATATCTATCTATCTCTCTCTATATATATATACATATATATATATATATATATATATATATATATGTATGTATATATATATAAAGTGAAGTGTATTGCCACTTAAGTGTGGCTGATCCCTAGGGGTGGATGTTACTGTTGCTTTAGCCCCAGGAGGACATCTCCTCCAGCTGGCTTATCGACACACTACTGTGTCCTGTTAGTTTTGCCAAGGGAAGTTATCCCTCTCATCGTGATCGTAGCACGAACGGACCTGGGTTTCAGGGTTATTTCCCTTCGTCAGCGTCCGATAGCTACCGACCTTCGATGAGAGATATAAATTCTTGGCAACCTTATGTATATTTTTCCAGTGAAATTTTTGGCAAAACAAACAGGACACAGTAGTGTGTCGATAAGCCAGCTGGAGGAGATGTCCTCCTGGGGCTAAAGCAACAGTAACATCCACCCCTAGGGGTCAGCCACACTTAAGTGGCAA
>NC_142947.1:42687499-42707499 GCF_046866305.1 Octopus bimaculoides | reverse complement strand
ACCACCACCACCACCACCACCACCACCGCCGCCGCCGCCGTCGGCAACAGCTTTTTCATTAAATTTTAATGACCAACAAATATCTAGTTTAAGCGTCAGTGGAACGTGACTAATCTAAAAAAAGCATCCTAGGGAGAAATGTTAATTATATTAACTCCCCTAATTTATTGGATTGATCCTTGTTTTATTGACTTCTGAAAGATGAAAGACAAAGTTACGACCTGGGCGAGGTTTGAACCACGAACCACTAACGTGATAGTTTTTATCCTACACTGCACCAATTCGGCTGCTTTCTACGATATACCTTCTAAATAGATATGTGTAGAATTCGAGGCGACGAGCTGACCGTCCGTCTTTGCGTTCTGTGTTCAAATTCCGCCGAGGTCGACTTTGCCTTTCATCCTTTCGGGGTCGATAAATTAAGTACCGTTTGCGTACTGGGGTCGATCTAATCGACTGGGCTCCTCCACCAAAATTTCGGGCCCTGTGCCTTGAGTAGCAAAGATCATTTATTTTTTTATGGCGGCGAGCTGGCAGAATAGTTAGCGTGCCGGACGAAATGCTGCTAAGTCGATCTCGGCGGAATTTGAACTCAGAACGTAAGACGGACAAAATGCTGTTCTGAGTTCAAATTCCGTCGAGGTCGACTTTGCCTTTCATCTTTTCGGAGTCGATAAATTAAATACCAGTGAAACACTGGTGTCGATATAATCGACTAGCCCCTTCCCTCAAATCTCAGGCCTTGTGCCTATAGTAGAAAGGATGTTATTTATTTCTTTAAAAAATCCCGCTTAATTCAAAGAAGAATTATAAACTTATTACACTCATTCAAGCATTACATTAATTTTACACCTGTTACTACTATTTTTACTACTATTTATTTCTCTGCATACTAGCGTTGAAATATAATCATGTTCCTCATTTGCTATTTATGTAGAATCAATGAGCAAAGGCACGTGGCCTTGTACTTAGAGTGTTTCCGCTTACTATCACAAGGTCGTAGATTCGATTCCTTCACCGGGCGGCGCGTTATTTCCTTGAGCAAGGTAATTCATTTCACGTTGATCCAGTCTATTTTGCTGTAAATGAATACCAAACGAATACAGATGCCGCACCACCACTCTCTCCAACTGTAACCAACTATATGTGCTGTTGGGTTAGTAGTGGAGGGTTCGAGGGTTTGTTAATGTCTGTTCGTTACTACACAGCTACAGAGGCATCTATAACAATTGGTAAAAACATGGTCCTTGTTACAAGCTACGATAGCGTTGGTAGGGGAAGCAATGGTGACGACCTGCTCAGAGCAACGCTTTTATGGGGGTGGCATTTTTGGGTCTGCTGTATAGCTTATATAACTCGGGGCGCGGCAGAAACGCTTGCGAATGGTGGTTAGTTTTTCTTTACTTCAAAGAGAATGTATCTTTTATCTTTTACTTGTTTTAGTCATTGGACTGCAGCCATGCTGGGACACTGCCTTGAACAGTTTTGCCGAATAAATCGACCCTAGTACTTAATTTTAAAGCCTGGTACTTATATATCAGTTTCTTATGCCGAACCGCTATGTTACAGGCGCTAAAACAAAACACTGGTGGTCAACCAAAAAGACACACACACATATATATATATACATACATTTACTAAAATATATGTAGTTTATGTGTATGTATGTGTAAACTAAAACAAGCCCATCGTATAAATACACACACACACACATACACACACACACACACACACACACACACATATATATATATATATATATATATATATATATATATATATATATATATATATATATATGACGGGCTTCTTACAGTTTCTGTCTACCATATACACTCACACGGTTTTGGTCAGCCCAGGGCTCTAGTGGAAGACACTTGCCCAAGGTACCACGCACTGGAATTAAAGCTGGCAGCACGTGATCGGCAAGTAAGAATGGTTTCATTTTGAAGCGGATCTCTTTTCTGTTGTGATTTCTTTGTATATTTTTTCTTCCATTTTGTAACGAAGCAGGAACATAAAAAAATATATTTTTCATAATTCTAATTATTAAGAAAAATAAATTACAAAGATATTTTAATTTAAAGTATGTATGTTTATGTATGTATGCTTGTGTGTATGTATGTATGTATGTATGTATGTATGTATGTATGTATGTATGTGTGAGTGCATGAATGTAGGTATACGTGGTTCTTTGGGTTATGTGTGTGCATGCGATATGCACGTGTATGTGTATATGTATATATTTGAATGTGTGTGTATGCTTGTTTTAGTGTATCTCATTTTTCTGTGAGGCCTGTTCATCAGCACCACCACCTCCATCAGCAGTTGCACTAGCATCACCACCAACACTACAACCACCGTCATCTTCGTCGTCATCGTAAGCATCACCATCATCATCATCATCGTCATCATCATCATCATCATCACCCGCTTCGAAATTGCTGACCTTATGCAAAAATTAGAAATTATTATTACATAGGCACTGGTCTATGCAACTCCTTCCCTGATCATGTTTTTCCACTTCACCACCACTACCACCACCACCACCACCACCCCTACTACCCTTACCATCACTACCAATGTCGCCACCATCACCTCTGATACTCTTCCGTCCAATCATCCAGCCGAGGTCGACTGTACGTTTCATTCTTTCGGGGCCGATAAAATAAGTACCAGTTAAACACTGGGGTCGATGTAATCGACTAGTCCCCTTCCACGAAATTTCAATCCTTGTACCTATTGTAGAAAGGATTATTCTTTCTAAGAATGCGCCTCTAGATCGAGGGTGAATGAAGTGGAGCGAGCACTTGCCTTAAAGATTGGTATGCAATGCCTTTTGTCCGACTACGCCAATTTGCCGCTAAATCCTCCAAGATAAATGGTGCAGCACTGAGGAATTTTGTTTCCTTGCAGGAGTTAAGTTTTGGGTTAAGCAAGCCAATTTATTCTAGATTCATTCAAACTACACCCATGAGAAGGCTTTTCAGACCAGCACTACGAGTTAGCATAAATCTCCTACCCCTGGGGTATCTAATTGCAGTTGAAATGAAATGCATCGCGCGGTAATTCTTCAGAAATACTTCTCTATGAACCTCCCTCCCTGATCATGTTTCCCTACTCCCCCCCCCCCACCACCGCTACCAACGTCGCCATCATCGCCTCTGATTGCTTTTCTGTCCAATCATCTAGCCATCCATCAATTCAGGCATACATACATACATACATAGACATATATACCCACATACATACACATGCATACGAACACATACATACACTCACAAGTACATACATAGACATACATACATAGATATACATACATTTATACATACTTACATAAACATACTTACCTACCTACATACATACATACATACATACATACATACATACATACATACATACATGCACACATTTACAGACATAAATGCAGTAGTTCAAACAGAGCTGTAACTGCACTTAAACCAACCACTTCCGGATACCCGGTTTAATCCGCTGACCGATCCCCTAAATCCGTCTGTTCAGATATAAGAATTTAATTTCCCCTCTACCTTTCTTAACTGCCTTAGTCCTTTCTCTCCCTTTTCCAATTCAAATGGCGAACCTATTTCTCGTCGTTAATCCAATCCTCTTCCTATCTTACCAACCGCTTTCCAACTCATGACACATCAATTAAACAATGCCTGCCTTTCTTCTAATGGTTCGGGGCCTGAATCTAGTGTTACCTTTAATTATCATACATATGAAATATTCATTGCAAGACAATTCACACAGACCCGACAGTTTCAGTTATACACCCACCTACGAACCGAAACCATTTTAGTTCCATCCTCAGGAAATTCCATGCATACCTTTCTTCATTGCTAATCATACCTTTTGCTGCCAAGCATAGACCCCCATCTCCACCTTACACATACATATTGATATATATATATATATATATATATATATATATATATATATATATATATATATATATATATATATATATATATACATATATATATATATACATATATATATATGATTATGTATGTATATAGTCAATTTAAACAAGAACAAACAAGAAAAAACATGAAAAAAACGCGAATAAACAACACGAGGACGTGAAAAAAGTACAGTGTTATTGGACCACAGAAATATGTTTGATATGTGTGTGTGTATGTGTGTGCGTAATGTTTATATATGTATACGAGGTGGTATCAAAAAGTTCCCGAACGTGCTCTGTAGCGCGCCAACAGATGGCAGCACGTGGTTGCATGCGCAGTGAGAACTGGCAGTGATCTTCATGAGGCAGTGTGCCGAGTAACATCACTGTGTTTACATCGCAAGTTGTGGAATTTGTGTTTTTGTGACCACGTGTATACTGTAAGTCTGTGATTTTGTCTTGGACAGGAACAAAGAGCCAACGTGAAATTTTCGTTAAACTTGAGATGTCTGGTACAGAGACATTAAGCAAAGACGGTGACGAGGCAATGGGTCATACGCAATGTTTCGAGGAGCACAGGCGCTTCAAAAGCGGAAGAACGCCCCTGGGAGATGACGAGCGATCTAGAAGACCTGCCACGAACGTCACCTCCGGAAATGTGGTATTGTGCATCGAGAATTCACCCCCGAGGCCAGACTGTCAATTGGGAGTTCTACCGCGAAGTTTTGACGTATTTGTGGAAGGACTTTTGGCGAAAGCTACTGGATACGTGGAGCGCAAAAATTGGATTGTTAGCTGAACTTTCCTCACTCGTGACCTTCTTGTCAAAACAACATAGTATCGCTTCCATAACTACCCTATTAGCCAGATTTAGCAACTGCAGACTTCCATCTCTTCCCCAAAATGAAAATGCAGCTCAAAGGTTGCCGCTTTATTCTTTGAAATTGATAAATATCTCTCCTTAAAATATATATATATGTATGTGTATATATATATATATATATATATATATATATATATATATATATATATATATATATATATATGTGTGTGTGTGTGTGTGTGTGTGTGTGTGTTTAAATATATATGTTTAAATAAATATAGGATTGTGGTACAACAATGCACCAATATTTACTGGAAATAGCAGTCGATAATATACGATGCTATAGTAAAGCTTCACTGTATATATATATATATATATATATATATATACTGGCAAAAATGTTCGCGGGTGGCGAACATAAAAAAATTAATCTTACCTGTAGGAAGAACATTAAATAAATGTTCAACCCAGATGGAGATAATCTAGGACCTAGGTTTCGAACTTTCCAAGTTATGTTTGTTAACGTAAATTTGATTAGTTCACATCGGCTACAACAATAACCTTAAATGCCAAGAACCCACCTAAGTATCCTAACTCTCCTTAATAACACTGTTTTCTGGAGCTGAACTGGGTTTTATGCCTATTTCCTCTATCCATCTGTTCAGATCTTCAGGGATAGTTACCAATACACCTATAACTACTGGGATACATTTCACCCGCACTTTCCATAGTCTTTGTAATTCAATAGCTAGGTCCTGGTACTTTGCTATTTTCTCTATACTTCTCATATTAATGTTATCATCATTTAGGACTGTAAAGTCAATTATCTGAGCACTTTCTATTCCCTTTATCTACTACTACTACTACTACTACTACTACTACTAAATCAGGCCGTCTAGCTTCTATTACTGTGTCAGTCTGAATTGTAAAGTCCCACAATACTTTATATTTCTTACTTTCTAATACTTTACTAGGTTCGTCTTCATACCACTTATCAGTATGTTCAAATCCTAGTTTTCTACATAACTCCCAGTGGATTGCTCTCCCTAGATTGTCATGTCTTTTCTAGTATTCCTTCTGCACCAGAGTGCTACATTCACTTACTATATGAGTAACGCTTTCCTATTTTGATTTCCATAATCTACATTGGGAATCTACTTGGTTTTTGTCTATCTTGGCTTTTATCCAATTAGTCCTTAATGCCTGATCTTGTGGTACTACTAACAAACGTTCTGTCTCCCTCTTAAGCCTTCCTTTTATCAACCATAACTAGGTCTCACTAGTACTATGTTTGCTGCAACTGTCTTCTAGTATTACTCACACCACCCCCGCTTCCATTTCCACCATGTTTACCTTCAACTTTCCCATTGCCAGTTCCGGCCAACTCGCTACCGTTGGCCTTGTCGCTTCTACCGTGCTCCATATTTTCGGTTATATCGACCCCTAGTACTTGACTGGTTGTTTATTTTATCAAACTTGATGGGATGAAAGGCAAAGTTGACTGCAATGGGATTTGAACTCAGAATGTAAAAATCTGGAAGAAGTGCCGCAAAGCATTTTGTCCAACTCACTAATGATTCCACCAGTTCGCTGCCTTCCACGATTCACTATATACAATCATCGCACACTCTCCCACACATACCTACACGCAAGCAAATACGTACATATACATACAACGTTAAGATGGGAAATTCCCAAATGACTGGCTAATTTCTCGACCTCTGTTAATCGATATATTGTATGGAAATGAGAGAGAAAAATCTTCAAAGTTGGAGCAATAAAACATTGATATATATTCATAAATATTTGGCAAAAAAAGGGAACTTGGTAGGCCATTTCCCTTCGCTTATTGAATATGAATGAGTTGTGAGAAAGGTGACTGCTATCATTATTTATAAAAGAATGTTTTTGATCTGTCAACATCTGTTCTTTGTAATATATTATAAAAAGAATTCCTGCTAATTTAGTTTCGCCCACGTGTAGTTATAAGGTGGTAGAATGTCCAGCAGCAAGCGCGGCTGTGTGGTTAAGAAACTCTTTTCGTAATCACATGGTTCTCGGTTTGATTCCATTGCAGGGTACCCTGGGCAAGCGTCGATTTACATGGCCTCATTTTAATCCCGATACCTTACCCTGTGAGACGAATTTGATTGGATAAGTTTATCATATCGCACAAATTTTCTCACGAAGTATGCTTATGATATACATAAACACACATACATACCTACAGTCACAACACACTAACACACACACATATATGTATATATATAACACGTATGTAACAGCAAAAAAGTAGACCTTAATATCACTGAAATCAAGGCATATATTTTATATACTATATAAACATATGAAGAGTAGTGGTTAAGAGCGTGGGCTACTAACCCCAAGGTTCCGAGTTCGATTCCAGTCAGTGATCTGAGTAATAATAATAATAATAATAATAATAATAATAATAATAATAATAATAATGATAATAACATCGAAAAATACCCAGGTTCGAAATTTCCCCAAGACACCTGATGAAGGCTGGAGGGTATATCAGCCGAAACGTTGTTAACAACAACAAACAAGATGAGGACAAATATCCGTCAAATATAAATAATTCCTCATCTCTTAAATATAGAACTGTAGTTACATACAGTACTAGAAGTTATCGTTGATTACCGATCGGAAATTGGGTAACTTCATGCACACGATTTGCCGGAAAACTCCGAGTACTGTATAGGAGTATTTCATACCTGTATAATATAATTTAATATAAATTTACAACGATTCAAGTTCTGCGTGTTTCGAACGCTGGCATTTATCAACACAGGAAACTCTCGGATCTTGTGTCACTCTGTTACTTCTGCTAAATATTCTTTTCTCCTCTAGGTACAAGACTCGAAATTTTGGGGGAGTGAAAAACTGGGGTCAATATAATCGACTAGTCCCCTACCCCCAAAATTTCAGGCCTTGTGCCTTTAGTATAAAGGACTACTACTACTACTACTACTACTACTACTACTACTACTACTACTATTTAACATTCGATAGTTTCAGGCAAATTTCTACTGTATCACCTGCTACACCTCCCTGTTGCTGGGAAATGCGCAGCATTGTGTGTTCTTTTTTGTTGTTGTTGGAGGGGGGTGCAAACTCTTCCTGGAATGGTATTGCGTCAGTTTGTTTTGCTTGAGGTCTTGTTGCAGTCTTTTGTTATATCAGTGTTTGTACTGCGTGAGTAATGCGAGTTATGTTATTGTCATTATTATTATTATTATGGAAAACTGGGCTATTCGGAACACAACACCGACTACAAAATCCAGATTCTTTGAAGAAACTTCTAAGAATATATCTCTTTACGTCGCGTTTTTAGTGAAATTGTTTGATAAGAAACTGATCGTCTGTTTCTTGTCACCAGAGACTATTATTCTTTTCTTTTTTCTTTTAGTTCGTCTTTTTTTTTTTAAGGTTTCTCTTATCTTTTGAACTAAACGCCCGTTTCTTGCCGGTTTCTGGAAAGCGATGGCTTTTTTTTTATGAATCTTTTCCTGCTATGAAAATTAATGGCTTACCAAAATTTTCTTCTTTTTCTTTTTCTTTGTTTGTTTCTTCTCTTTCCTTTATCTTATTGAAGCTTTCATCTTCGTCATGTTTTAAAATAAAGCATCTTTTCTTGGAAAATGACAAATATTTCCAAAAAGAATTTACGTAGACGATTAAAACAAAAATATATATCGTAGGGGCATTCATGGTTGTGTTCTTAACAAGTTTGCTTCGAAACCAAGTGGTTTTCGGTTCAGTCCCTTGCAAGAGGTTTCGTTTGTTACAGTTTCGGGTCGACAAATGAATGGATTTGGTAGACAGAAACCGTGTGAAACTACGTCGTATATACATCTATACACACATATATATGAGCGTATAAGTATGTATGTACATATAAATTTGTGTATGCACACGCGCGCGCGCACGCACACACACACACACACACATACACACACACACACACACACACACACACATATTCCAAAGGTTAAACAGAAGCGGATTTAAAAATGAGACAAAAATACGATTCAAGAAACATTCGCACCCGATTTTTCTCATTAGTTAGTACATTCATACATACATACATACATCAGTTTCTCAAAATCAGAAAGGAGAAAGCTGATTCGAAGACCACAGATCCAAGCCATCACTGGAAATGCAAAAATCTGTAAAACTTTCCAGAAGCTGATCATTTAAGTATATATGAACATGTCTGATCATGCAACTATATGCATGAGAATACATACATAAAACAAAACTTATAAAACTGCACGTATACATACATACATACATACATGCAAAAATACCCTGTTGTTGATGTTGAAATTCCAATGAAGGAGCCTTGGATCTAGGTTAGAAACCGGTTTTTTTCTCTATTGGCAAGAAATTTGAAATAAAACTGAATAATGACATACATACATACATACATACATACATACATACATATGGGTGTATAAAAGTCATATGTATATTTGCATAATACAACGGCCGACATTGGAATGTCAGTTAAATATACGCATACAACTACACATATTCAAATAAATTATATCCATGAACATCTTTTTTTTTTCTGACTTTATTTCCATAAAACCTTTTGCCTGAATGACGAAAAAAAAAATTCTTTTAAACATTTCTGTCTGATATTTTATTTTCACGACACAGAAATATAATTTCACTAAATTTGATATTTTGTCGTATAATTTTTCCATTGACACGCGGCAGACATTTTATACCCGTCCCTTCTCAGACTGTGTTTCGTTACGTGGCCTGAGTCAATGAGATTTAAGTTGCTATTGTTGTGTTTGTTGTTCTTCATGTTATTACTGTTGATGTTGCTGGAGTTGTTACGGTTCTTTTTTTCTCAACCACCACCACCACCACCACCACCTTCTTCTTCTTCTCCTTCTTCTCCTCTTCCTCCACCTCCTCCTCCTCCTCCTTCTTCTTCTTCTCCTCCTCCTCCTCCTCTTCGTCTTCTCCTCCTCCTCCTCCTCTTCTTCTTCTTCGTTTCCTCCTCTTCCTTCTTTTTCTTTTCTCCATTTTCTGTTTACTTTAAATTATATAAACACACACACGTACACAATATATATATATATATATATATATATATATATATATATATATATATATATATATATATATATATATATATATATATATATGCATATATATATATGTATATATATACATATATATGTATATACATATATATATGCATATATACATATATATATATATATATACATACATGTATATATATATATATATATATATATATATATATATATATATATATATATATATATGATTTGAAGTAAACAGAAAATGGAGAAATATTGATCAAGAACAATTGACTAACATCAATTATTACTTAATACAAATAGACTGTATCTCATCTAACAGCTGTTTCTGCTTCCTATGTTCTACGGTATTGCCATTGAAAATTCTGAAAATAATATAAAGATGCCAGTTGTATGTGTGTGTGAGTGTGTTCGTTCTGCGTACGTGTCTCTGTGTTTGTCGCTCATCGCGCTTGACCACCGGTGTTGGCCTGTTTACGTCCCTATAACTGAGTGTAACAGGCATTCATAAATACAATGGAAACCCTAATACAAAGCGTAACTGTTTGTTCATCACGCCATCCTCTCTTGTGCTATAAGAACACTCTTTGTTCCTCTGAGTGTTTTTCCGACAAAATTCCAAATCAGGAAACCACATTGATCTTATCACTCAACGAAATACAGTAACATTGCCACTCCTTATCTGAGTAATTGCTATATTAATACATACGTATATCATATATACATGTGTGTGTGTGTGTGTGTGTGTATATGTGTGTGTGTGTGTGTGTGTGTGTGTGTGTGTGTGTGTATACAAACTTTTTATTCTTTTACTTGTTTCAGTCATTTGACTGTAGCCATGCTGGAGCGCCGCCTTTGGTCAAACAAATCGACCGCAGGACTTATTCTTTGTAAGCCTAGTACTTATTCTAGGATAATCTTTTGCCGAACAGCTAAGTTACAGGGATGTAAACACAGCAACATTGGTTGTCAAGCGATGGTGGTGGGTGGACAAACACAGACACTCAAACACACACACACGCACACACACACACACGACGCACGTCTGAAAATAATATGAAGATGCCTTTCATCCTTTCGGGATTGATAAATTAAGTACCAGTGAAACACTGGGGTTGATGTAATCGACTGGTCCCCTCCCCCAAAATTTCAGGCTTTGTGCCTATTGTAGAAAGAATTATTATTATTATTATTATTATTATTATTATTATTATTATTATTATTATTATTATTATTGAGAGAGCAGTGCACGCCATCAAAGTGATACTGGGTTACAAATACACGAATCCCAATATACCTATCATGACTACCCGTCTAATAAGGGTGCACTAGGCACGTGCATCACAACCATCTGTGCGCGTATTATTATTATTAATTGTTTCAGTGGGGCAATAAGTAGGTTATGTATTAAAGATAGAAAAAAAAAGGAAAAAAAGTTCAAATCTAGTCATGTGACCCAAACAAACGCCCCAAAGAATTGTACTCGGATTACAGAGACTCAAGGCCACAGTGTTATGTTGTATTATGTTTGGAGAAGAACGACTGAATCAGACAAGACTTCTGCTGCACCCAGTACCAAACCCGTTCATTGTATACAGAACACGTGTGTATGTGTGTACACACACATACACATACACACACGTACATACATATATGCATAGATACATGCATGCATACATATATACGTACAAGCTTACAAATAAATATGTATGTGTATATATATATATATATATATATATATATATATATATATATATATATATATATATATATATATATATATATATACATATATATATATATATGTGTGTGTATATATATATAAATACATATATGTATATATACACACACATACATGCACACATATATATATATATATATATATATATATATATATATATATATATATATATATATATACACGTGAAGGCGCGTGGCTTTAGTAGTTAGGGCATTCGGCTTACGATCGTAAGGTCGTGAGTTCAGTCCCCGGTAGTGCATTTTGTCCTTGAGCAAGACACTTTATTTTACATTGCTCCAGCCTACTCAGCTGGCAAAATTGAGTAGAACCTGTAATTCAAAGGGTCAGCCTTGTCACGCTGAATATTCCCGAGAACTACGTTAAGGGTACACGTGTCTGTGGAGTGCTCAGCCACTTGCACGTTAATTTCACGAGCAGGCTGTTCCATTGATCGGATCAACTAGGAGCCTCGTCGTCGTAACCGACGGAGTGCTCCTTTTATATATATATATATATATATATATATATATATATATATATATATATATATATATATATATATATATATATATAAAGTCACACTAAATAAGTTCAATGCGCTCTGGAATTGTCAGAAGTGCTTCCATTTTTCAAGAATTGAATAAGATAAATAGAATAACGATGAATTCACAGGTACTTCTACATGATGAATTAAATGAATCATAATAATCGTTCCTACAATGGGCACAAGGCCTAAAATTCCGAGGGAGAGGGATAAATCAATCACGTCGAGCCCAGTTTTCAACTGCAATTTAATTTATTGAGCCGGCTCGCCGTTCTAATAATAATAATAATAATAATAATAATAATAATAATAATAATAATAATAATAATAATAATAATAATAATAATAATAATAATAATAATAATAATAATAATAATAATAATAATAATAATAATAATAATAATAATAATAATAATAATAATAATAATAATAATAATAATAATAATAATAAGAGCACTCAGAGAGCGCAAACATCCGCCAAGGTAACACCAACGTCTTCTCAACGATTACCTGTGGATGATTTTTAAAATGAGGATATCTAGAATAAATTGGACTCCTCTCGCAAACGAGAATACTAAAGATGAACCCGACCGTTCTCAAACGGAAAAATAATCCAAATATATGTATATTGAGTGAGAGGTGAAGGGAGGGGAGATCAAATACTAATACAGTGAAGGAGAAGTAGTGAGAGTAATAGCCATTACTGAGAGGGAGTGAGAGAAAGTAATGACAATGAGAAAGACGAAACTAAGTGGCAAAGAGAGGATCGTATGAATGAGAAAGGAAAATGTGATAGATGAATAATGAAGGAAAGAGTGAACAAGGCGATAAACGGTGTTTGAAGTGTGAATATATGTGTGTGTAAAAGAGAGGTATGTCTGCGTGTGTGTACAATGAAAATGAGACGGTAATGTTCAACGCTGAATATGTTTCAGTATATGTGTGTATGTGTGTGCGTGTACTAGAGAACTATGTGGAACTTTACATGTAAAGTAAAAAACAAAATCGGAAAAACGATCCAGAATCCTTTCCGGCACCGGATTGATCCCAAAATCTAATGAGACCATGCCAGTCACAAGGCCAAACATTCATGAAAGTTTCATCTGAATCCATCCAACGGTTCTCGAGTCATCTTGTCCACGGACAAACAAACACAACTGAAAACAATACCTCCGCCTTCGCTAAGGCGGAGTTAATAATAATATTAACGTAATATAAATAAAATGTCAAATGTTTTGGTGCGTGTGTGTGTGTGTGTGTGTGTGTGTGTGTGTGTGTATACAGGTTGGCCAAAAGTCACCCGACAGTAAATCAAAATTCCATAAATACTGTCTGTAATTCTGTATTGACTCGAATGGGAAAATGTGTCGCTCAAGAACTTCAGTTTGGACAATATTTCGATGCTTTTATTAAATTCATTCAATCGTTAAACATAAGTAAATTTGGGAATTGAATGGTTTTGATATACTGTCAACTGACTTTTCGCCAACCCGCTATGTTTTTGGCCAGGAATTACAATGATGCTATCAGTTTTCAAAAAATGCCTAACTGTTTGAATAGTGTCTTAATTCTTTCTGCAAGATTATATTCCAGTCTTACCAATGCTTTAGGCATTTCGCTTTGAAAAAAAAAAAACTGCCGATAACCAGCAATTTCAAGACTGCGTAATCAGCACGAACGAAAAACTGAACTGAATGAAACTGCAGCCGTTCTTTCCGCATTTTTATAGAATTGAATTGGCGCGCAGGCGAGGTGTAATGGCTGTGGAGTCAGAAATTTTGTTACTGTCTACGTGGTTACGGGTTCAAGTCTATTGCATGGCAATTTGGGTAACTGGTTTTTTTGGGGGGTTTTTTTTCCTTGGTTCAGTGAGTCTTTTTTTTATTTGTAGACCATTATACATACATATATTTATATATATATATATATATATATATATATATATATATATATATATATATATATATATATATATATATTACTACTACGGGACTCCGTCGGTTACGACGAAAGTTCCAGTTGATCCAATCAAAGGGAAAAGCCTGCTCGTGAAATTAACGTGCAAGTGGCTGAGCACTCCACAGACACGTGTACCCTTAACGTAGTTCTCGGGGAAATTCAGCGTGACACAGAGTGTGACAAGGTTGGTCCTTTGAAATAAAGGCACAACAGAAACAGGAAGTAAGAGTGAGAGAAAGTTGTGGTGGAAGAGTACAGCAGGGTTCGTTACCACTCGCTGCCGGAGCCTCGTGGAGCTTTAAGTGTTTTCGTTCAATAAACACTTACAGCACCCGGTCTGGGAATCGAAACCGCGATGCTATGACCGCGAGTCCACTGCCCTAACCACTGGGCCATTGCGCCTCCACACACACACACACACACACACACACACACACACACACACACATGTATATCTCCCCTGTTCAAAAATATAAGGACACAGATAGCGTGTCGTACAGTCAGCTGGAGATAATGTTTCCTGGGGCTAAATAACAGTAGCATTCGTCCTAACCAGGACTGCCGCATTATGTTAACAAATAGTCTTTACTAAATATATAGGTTATGCTGTAATAAAAACTACAAGTCCTGTTAAATAAAGCTACCCGGGTTTCCTGGTCCAAACATCAATTTATTTTGCCAGTTTTCAAGTTGAGAACAAGACCGTTTGTCAGTTTCTCTTTCTTTTTTTTTTTTAAGCTGACGAAGAAGACCAAAAGAAACGCAGAAGGTTCCAGGTTCGGTCCCATTGTGTAGCACCTTGGACAAGTGTCTTCTTCTGTAGCCTCGGGTTTTGTGAATGAATTTGGTAGACGGAAATTGTAAGAAGCCCGTCGTATGCATAAACAGTTTGACTGCTTGCTTCTCTGGAGACTGTCAGAATGATGTTGACGCCTCTGATGAGAAACCAATAAGGTTCGAAAATCGATTAAGGTTGTTCATCGTTTTTTTCAGTCTGCGGAGAAATGGCTAAAATTTGCCCTGTTTATAATTATACCATATGTTTTATATGTGTGTGTGTGTGTGTGTGTGAGTATTTGTCCCTCCTCATACCGTTTGATAACTGGTGTTGGTGTTATTACGTTCCTGTAATCTAGCGGTTCGGCAAAACAGATCGAAAGAATAAGTACTAGGCTTAATATGACATGCGGGGGGAGGGGGCGATTCATTCGACTACAAATTTTTCAAGGCGGTGCTCCAGCTTGGCCGCATTCTAATGACTGAAACATGTAAAAGATAAAGGATTAAAGATACATACATACATAAGGCATATATATATATTTGGTTCTTATAGGACTGGTGTTATTAGCTTCCCTAGAGAATTCGTCTAAGTGCTCTCTCAGTTTTTAATCGAGAACATACCACAATTTACATGCAAAACATACACTTGTACATATATATATATATATATATATATATATATATATATATATATATATACATACATGCATACACACATACATACATATATGTATATATTTATACATACATAGATATGTTGATATATGTATGTATGTATGTGTGTATATATATATATATATATATATATATATATATATATATATATATATATATATATATATATATATATATATATATATATATATATATATGTATGTATATATATCCTGGTCTTGTGTGCGCGGATGTGTGGGTGTAATATCATTCTGAAACATATGCCAATATATTCTGTTTTGCAACAGTGATGCAGAGGGCTGTAGACTTCACAGTATAAGATACATTGAGTATATATATATGTGTGCGTGTGTATGTGTGTATGCATAAATATGTGTGTGCATACACAGGCACATATATATATATATGTATGTTAATACAAATACATGCCAATATACTTATAACCATACTTATTACTCGTAGTTATATGCATACGAATATACATACACACACACACATACACACATGTATGCACCCAGGTACACAGACAGGCACATACACATTTTTCTGTAGCTGGTCCCTTTTACTGATAGGGAACCTTGTATGCGGTGCGTCAACATGTTAAAGGTAGCAGCCATATCTTTCCCCTTCGCTATCCCACCAAATTAAGCACTGCTCGGTGGAAAGCGACACAGAAGATAATGCAGATGTTGATACACTGTCATAAGTAATTCGGAAAAGGAAAGACAACCACGGTCTGATTAACTTTTATAGAAATTATCTTTTGATTAGGGATAACCTAAGCCCAGAATTAGACAACAACCACGACCACAATAAAATTTCTGTCATTAAATTTTTGAGCAGTGTTTTACACATCTTAGCATAATTTATCCTTTTCTCACCCGGTGTCTTGGATGTAAGTTGTCACCTCAGGTCCGAGGTATCTCGGCTCTGGAGTACCATGACTACCGAGGACAATGCAGGCTGGAATGCTGACAGAGGCATATAATGTGGCAGCAGAAGGGCATTCAGGAGCCATGACCTTGATGCATACTGGCTCCTATTGAATATAAGGAGTTCAGGGCCGAAATACCTTCATGAACAGGGCTTTTTCTGTGAAGACTCTCTGTTAAGTTACAACCATTTCTGGTCAAGGAGGAATGAAAGTAAATTTTACAAGATATAATTTAAACTTCGTTCAATGGGTGTATCAGAGCAAAGTGGTTACAACATCCCAAGTACCATGGATCCGGGTCACCTTAACCACTCGGGAGGGCCAATAGACATCAAACAACCTCTTAATAGATAAAACTAGACTAATGGAGCCGTGCCATCCCCTCTTGTTAGAAGTAGAGATAATTGGGTCACTGGAGTCAATTATTCCTCCTCCTCCTAAAAACTCTACTAATCTCTATATTTCTCTGTTCTCATCAAATATACAGTATTCTGGTAAATCCATTCTGCCAACTGAAATAGTAGTAGAATCGCTGTAAATGTTTTTGCTCAGTGGATTTTAAACTTTGTTAAATCATTCTGAATGTCCTATATTGTGAAGTTCATGAATTCATCTGACGAAAACGGTTTCTTCACAATGTTATAATGTTTTCATTAATCAATGAAAGAATTCATTAGAAACGGTCGTACTGGAATGACACTTGTACCACTTTGTTACTCATATTTCATTCAAGTATCTCGGAATCTGCCCTTCGTAAATATTATGGACTGCATGTTTAATATAATGTAAATGTCTGAATAGCCCAAGAGCGGATTTCTTCACTCAACTGGGTCTAATTGTCTACATACACCACAAGAATATCATTCGGCCTGTACTTATGTACCAAGTTTGGTATTTACATAATATTGTTGTGTGTGTATATCGTTCCGACCTAACTAAGTGCCTCAATTTAAGTACCTAATTCAACTGAATCTTACTTATACTATATATATATATATATATATATATATATATATATATATAGGTTCATACACTGACACACGAGTCTTCGACACTGAAAGACATGATCTCTCTTTTGCCACTACCGTTACTGCCTGTCTTCACTCTGTTTCTCTGATTCTATCACTCCCACTCCTTCTGTTACTCCTTCCCTCTCACCCCACCTCCCTCTCTCACTCACTCACTCTCTAAGAGTCACTCTTAACTCTTACAAACTATATATAAAGAAGTGTAACTTTAGTCTTTATTACACGGCGTTCACGATCCTTCCTGCATTAAACCATATGAGATTATATAACAGCATTCGAAGGGAAGCCTAAGCGGTGATGGTGAGGGTTGTGATGACGGTGGCGGTCGAGGTTTTGGAGATCGTGGTGGTGGAGGACGTCGTCGTTGTCGTGATAGAGGTGGCTATGTTGGAGGCGGTGGTGATGGTCATCATCGTGGTAGTGCTGGTAGAAGCTGTAGTGGTGGTGACGGTGATGGCGGCGGTGGTGGAAGCCATTACTGCGAGGCTGGTATTCGTGCGGTGGCGGTAGTAGAGATGATACAAACAAAGCCAAATATATATATATATAAATGAATGAAAAAAAAAAAAATTTAAACCTTGACCTTATTTTCCTGTCAGTTCTCAAAGAAGTTATTTTTAGGGAGACATAAGATGTTTCGTTCCTGAAAAACAAAACCAAAAAAAAAAAAATCATTTGTTTTGTGCCAACACAATCCTTTCAATAGCACTCATAGAAATGGTGCCTTTGCTGTGTCTGAAGAACTCATGTCTGCTGTTCTAGTTTCGAATTCTGGGTCGTGTAACAAATTTGGTTTCGTGTGTAGAATTCGTAATGTCGTCGGCACGAATTACATTGCCGTTTTCAGAATGACAAGCCATGGACGGTGCAAGTGCTTACATCGTACATATGTGAATCTCTCTCTCTCTCTCTCTCTCTCTCTCTCTCTCTCTTTCATTATCTATCTATCTATCTATCTATCTAACTATCTATCTATCTTTTTTTTTCTTACGCACACACATGTACACATACATATATACATGTATACACACGAGAAAAGCCACAAAACTTCTGGAATGCCCCTTGTGTGTGTGTGTGTGCGTGTGTGTGTATGTGTGTGTGTGTATACACACAATATTACCTGAATAAATATATGCGTGTATATATACACACACATATATAGACCTATATATACGTATATTCACACACACACATTCACATATATATACATATATATTTATGCATATATACACAAATATACATGCACATATATATATATATATATATATATATATATATATATATATACACACACAGAAATATATTTATATATATACATATATGCGTATATGCACAAATATGCATGCATATATATAGTTAATTCTAGGATGTCAAATCCTCATTAGGGATTAGATAATCCCAAAATTTCACTGGTTAATCCCTATCATATAAGGAGGAGTCTCGGCGATATATCAGGGATTATTATAGTAATACATTTTCTAAATAATAAGTAGGTTTTTGACATCTGACAATTTTTTTTTTTTTTTGTGAGCTTCATAATTTATAATTTATTTGTATTGTTTCTATAAAAAAAAAACTTTCAACCTCATAATATCATACAAATAGATAAATTATACATCAGAATTCTCCATTTTCTTTCTTTTATTTTATGATGGAGCGGCTATGTGTTAAGTGACAGAAACAAGTAAAAGAGTATATGATGGAAATGTTCTGTATGTGGCCTGTGTGTTTTCTGTACTATGTTTATCATTTTGTCTCCGTTTTGTTTGCAACGTCCTGTACCCAGATATGCATCTATATATACAGGTAGATGTAAGTATGTACATACATGTACGTATATATGCATATACTCATTTATTATATATAGCAAGACATAGGTTAGAGGTTGTGCAACCATCTAAGTGATAGATGTATCCGTAGGCACACCTGGTGTATTACCTCAGTATGTATCGTCCTCGTTATAAGGGATACGGTAGAAGGTAATTTAAAGATAAAACCGTGGTTTAATATATAGAGAGAAGATAAGAAATAGAGCAATAATTAACAATTTCCATCAATACATACATATATATATATATATATATATATATATATATATATATATATATATATATATATATATATTGGTATTTGAGTACTCTTTTTTTCCACCTTGTTGCACATTTCATGTGCTTATTCCGGTATATATATATATATATATATATATCGGCAATTGATAAGCGATGACGAATTTTACAATCTGCAAATAATAATATTTTATAAGCTTAAAGCTTATAAGGGATGACCGTGCATTGACTAAGGTAAATTGTCTAATATTGGGGTATATAAGCCATCGACGGAAAAAAGTAGAGAATCCACCTCCCAGTAGTGGAACGGTTTCTTTATTTGAAAACTTGGGAACGTGAAAAGCGAAATGCAGAGAGCCAGGAAAAAATACTGCTAAGTATTTCAATCGAGACTCTGATGATTATGCCACCTGTTGG
>NC_142947.1:42662499-42679999 GCF_046866305.1 Octopus bimaculoides | reverse complement strand
TGCAAGACTTTCATTAATCCTTCTGTTACTGTTACGGAAGAATCCTGTACATCTCCCCACAAGTGGACTAACGGATTTCAATATACAAAGAGCTGTGTGAACTGTCAGGAACAGTTGACGACGTTGATCGACGGTATTGGATACCGTCTCATTGCGACCTGTGCTGGTTCAATATCATATCTACGTTCGCGTAGTACGAAGTAAGTTCTGTGTGAACGTAATAAATCTGCAATAGGTTGTCTTAGATAACCACATCCAAATATTTATTTGACTAATACTATTTTACGTCCAGCCTGTACACGTACGCCATAACAGTTACTATATTTGTGTTGAAATACATTGCCTGTTTCAGTTTATTGTGAAGGCAAAAAAAAAAAAAAATGAACAACGAATTTAATAATATATTGGGTTGGTGCATAATTCAACAAAAACAATAACAATAACAATATTTAACAAAAACATCTTTAAATGACGGTTTGACCGTCTGCCAAGCAAATGGGAAGCAGTAATTGAAGTAGGTGGTGAATATGCTCCGGAATAATCATTTAAAGATGTTTTTGTTACGCGTGTTATAGTTTCTGTTGAAGAAAATTTGTTGAAAAAAAGTCGCAATAATTATGCACCAACCCAATACTTTTGTCGTTATTAAGCTGGTGTTTGTAACATAAACTGACATGAAATTTTGATGGAAGGTTTTAATTTAGATCACTTTCACCCTTTTATTACCGTATTTCTGTTGAAATGCACTGTCTTTGTTTCAAACAATGAAGGATTTAGTAAAATTATTTTGTTCATCATTAAACTGATGTTTAGAACACAAATTGATCTCAAATTCTGATGGATAACGGTATTATTTTTTGGTCACTTTAACCCTTTTGTTCCCGTATTTCTGTTTAAAAAATACTACTTTCGTTTCAATTAAGTTTGAAAATAATGAAGAATTTAGTAAGGTAATTTTGTCATTATCAAGCTGGCGTTTGGAACATAGCATGAAATTTTGATGGAAGAATATTGATTTCAAATTTTGACACAAGGCCAGCAATTTGGGGGGGGGGGGCAAAGTTGATTACATCGACACCATTGATCAACTGGTGCTTATTTGGTTGACCCCGAAAGTATGATAGGCAAAGTCGGCCTCGGCGGAATTTGAACTCAGAACGTAATGACGAGCAAAATGCCGCGAAGCATTTTTCCCGGCATGCTAAAGATTCTGTCTGCTCGCTGCCTAGAATGTTTCAATATTGATAATGTTGACCCCTTTTTACGAAATTTCTGCTGAAACACACTGTTTCAATAAACTCTGAAAATAGTGAAGAATTCTCTGAGTAACTTTGTGATTATTGAGTCGATGGTTGGAACATAAATTTTAGCACGAGGCCAGTAATTGCAGGAGAGGGGGAAAGTCGGTTACACCGACCCCAGTGCTCAACTGATACTTATGTAATCGACTTCGAAAGGATGAAAGGCGAAGTCGACCTCAGCGGAATTTGAACTCAGAACGTGCAGACGGACGAAATGCCGCTAAGCATTTTGTCCGGTTTGCTAACAACTCTGCCAGTTCACTGCCTTATTTGGAACATAGAGTAACATAAAATTTTGATAGATGGTTTTAATTTCGGTAACTTTAATCCTTTTATTCCCATACGTCTATTGAAATAGATTACCTTTGTTTCAACAAATGACGAAAGAATTTAGTAAAATAACTTTGTCATTGTTAAGTTGGTGTTTGGAGCCTAAATTAACATGAAATTTTAAAGGAAACTTTTACTTCATACCATTTGAAAACATGAAGCTGGTATCAGAGAACCAGGAGCAGTCTCAGGAGTAAACTAGTATTTGGAATATAAATTAAGATAAAAATTTAATGAAAGGTTTTATATTTAAATCACTTTGAAACGGGAAGTTTTTATCATAGAAGCGAGGGCTGTCGTTTGGTGTTGATATCAGGAGGGCTGCATCACTTTAAAAATACATTAAAAACTCTCAGTATGTGCACACAGAGTCTGTAGGAGGAAGAGACTGTTTAACTGGTGGCCGTATGTTTTTGTATAATAATATCAAAACAAAATAAAGACGACGATCATAGAACCACTGAGTGACGCAAATTCTTTCACGTGATTAAAGTGGCAAACAGACAAATACTAGAACACGTAATTATGAAAATCCACTTAACTGCAGACATCTGTACATTCTGATATAACTCCGATGTAATGTACGACTGAAAAAAAATAACTATAACTCGTTCTCTAACTTGTTACTCCTTATATTAGAAAACCAGCCTATAGGCAGCCGTACTATCTTACATTTCCTCATGTTTTCTTCGATTTTACGTGCGATACATAAAATTCCATATGACCTTCCCAGCTTGGTAGAAGCTCCATATATTATCCAGAGCTCATTTCAACTGATTTTCAGAAGGAACAAAGGAAGTCGTTGTAACTTCAGAAATGCACAAACGAGAGACTACTCTCGTTTCTCTTGTTTGTTCAACAGCTTCAGGCTTTAGGCAAAATGCACTTGTTTTGACTACACAGTGCAGTCAAAATGTTGTTCTTTCAGCTGGTGTCCATCTGTTCTGGTAGCGTGAGAAAAAGAAGTGGTCAGATTTCCATTTTTGCTACCAATATTAAAAGTTTCAGAATTATTTTCGCTTTTTTGTTTGTTTATTTGTGGCTGTTGACGTTGCTGTTAGCCAAACGTGGCGTTATAATTGTTCACATTAGTTGAGTGTGAGTCCCATCTTTTGAATTTCTAAATTCAATGCTGTGGTTCAGTTTTATGTTTGAAATGATAGCCTGGGATATGATTATAAGCTCGCCACGGGTCACTGAAGATTGTGGTTCCTGAAAGAACTGAGCCCTCTAGTGTTTCGCGGTTACAACTTGGTACAGCGTAAAGGAAATCTTCCCTCGTCTCGCGACATACTCATCCAAAGACCCACTGTTCAGGTGATATCTTCCCTCGGTTGTACTTACGTTTTGAGTACACTGTTTCGTCTATTTCAACTATCTTTCCGGGACCACCGATCTGAACTGGGTTGCGGAGCAAGTCCTCCGCACACAACTCACGAACATAGTTGCTGCAATGAACAACTGTGCTCGCATTTCATACCCAGGAGGACAAATACAGACACACAAACACACACATTCTTTTACTTGTTTCAGTCATTTGACTGCGGCCATGCTGGAGCACCGCCTTTAGTCGAGCAAATCAACCCGAGGACTTATTCTTTGTAAGCCTAATACTTATTCTATCGGTCCCTCGCTAGTTTACGGGGACGTAAACACACCAGTATCGGTTGTCAAGCGATGTTAGGGTGGGGGGACAAACACAGATACACAAACATATACACACACATACATGTACATATATATATATATATATATATATGTATATATACGACGGGCTTCTACCAAATCCACTGACAAGGCTTTGGTAGAAGACACTTGCCCAAGGTGCCACGCAGTGAGACTGAACTCAGAACCATGTGGTTGGTAAGCAAGCTACTTACCACACAGCCACTCTTGTGCCTATGTCTGTGTGTATCTTCTAATAACTGTTGTACTTTTTTATGCACCTTTACCACATGTCAACCGAAATAAAAGACAACCACCAGAAGAAGAACTGGGCTCGCTTCTCCTTCCTCCTTTTATTCCCCTCTTCCTCCTCTCCTTATCGTTCTTCATCCTCCTTCCTCTCTCCTTATTAATAATCTTTTCCCACCTCTTTCCTTAATTCTTCATTTTTATGGTGCTCACTTTTTTATTCGACAAGCATTGGGTGTATCGTGTTGTGTGCGCATGTGCGTGCGTGTGTGTGTGTGTGTGTGTGTGTGTGTGTGTGGTTGTGATGGTATTGTGCACTTGTGGTGGTGGTGGTGGTGGTAGTGCGGGGTTGATGGCGGTAAATTAGTCATTTCTGTAATAAACAGGAAACCAAAGAGACGAAATTATCTTTCAGCACGCACGCCCCTCCCCATCTTCTCCACCACCGCCATCGCTTATGAGGATCACCATTCACCACCATCACCAACACCAACACCACTAACGCTGCCGCCGCCGCCACCACCACCACCACAACCACCAGCTTCAACACGAGGAACTGTACAACCATCAGCTGTACCACGTCCCATTATGAGTAGCAGCAGCAGCAGTAACGCCACTACCACCACCACCACCACCACCACTACCAAGGCCAGCTCCACTATGATGGCCACCACCACTAGCATCAACAGTACCATCAAACAGCAATACCACCACCACCATCACCACAATAGGTAGCACCGCCATCAACAGCACCACCACAATTATCATCATCATCATCATCGACCACCACCACCACCATCATCATCATCATCAACATCCACCACCACCATCAAGAGTATCGCCACCATCATCATTATCATCATCATCATGAACAGCAATACCGGGCAATTGCAGCCCTCACTATCATCAGTATCATCATCACCACTAGCAACAGCAAAAGTCACCACCTGCAACTGCAGCAGCACCGTTATGTTGGGCTTTGCGCCTAGGCATAATCTGAGAGCTGAGCGGATCTGATCCATCGTCATCTGCATGGCTACCTCTGCGTAGTTGTTTGTATACAACAAAATCAAGGCGAACTCTGATTGGGTGTATGCAAATGAGTTCATTCCTGGGGTCTGGAACTTGCATGGGAAAAAAATTTCGCCGCCCGCCCCAAGAATCGAAACCACAATCTTACAATTATAAGGCCAACAACCCAGCAACTAATCCATGCCCTTCCTCAACACACACACACACACACATATATATATATATATATATATATATATATATATATATATATATATATATATATATATATATATATATATATATATATATATATATATATATATATATATATATATATATATATATATATATATATATATATATATATAATTACGATAAACATCCTTCCCGGGCCATATAAATTCATAGATAAAGCTTCCGGGTTTGCTTGGCGTATATATGTCCCACCTGGATGGGACGCCAGTCCCTCGCAGGGTTAACTCACTTTTGCCAGCTGAGTAGAATAGAGCAACGGGAAATGAAGTGTTTTGCTCAAGAATACAACTCGTCGCTCGGTCCAGGAATCGAAATCTCAATCTTACGATCATTAGATCAACGCCTTAACCACTAAGCCATGCGTCTCTGCAATAAGCAACTGGGCTGTAAAGTATTTATTTATTTATTTACTGCAAGCCACAATATACAATAGATAAAAAGTGGGCACTTAGAGCAGTGAGGGTTCTGTGGAACTACTCAGGGATCTAAGTTTTTTTCATTCGCAAAATATACATTTTTTTTTTAAAGACAGTAAAAAATCTGAAAAACGGCTATAATAATAAAGTTTTCCGGTCTAATTGCTATGAAGGTATGATGTTGTGAAGAAAAAAATTAGAGGAAAAAGTTACAGAGGTTTAATAGCGAGACAGAAATTTTCTGCGTTTCGTGGAGTGGTGTTAGCTTTAAGGTTGTACCCTGTGAAATTTATAGTCTAGCGTCTATGAAATGACCTCTTCATTGTAGGTTTCTAAATAAACAGAAATACGGAATAAAATCAACATGTATCATCTTACTGTTTCTTTTGTCTTTTCATTGTATATTTTTATTATTTTTTTAATTTGTAATATTAATGTTAGTCTGCATGCGTTTACTTTCTGCGTATTTCAATATTATGTATACCTGTCATGTATTTGTGTACATCATTAATATATAAGTGCGTGTGTGTGTGTGTGTGTGTGTGTGTGTGTGTGTGTGTGGGTGTGGGTGTGGGTGTGTGTGTGTGTGTGTGTGTGTGTTGTAAGGGGACGTCTGTCTCCAAAATTTCAAAGTTCAGTAACGTTTACATGCTTGGATTTGTAAACTACGATAAGAATAACACTGGTCAACAAAGAATTTGTCCCAAGAAAGAGAATACCTGTGTCTTATATGTTTTTGCATGCAAGATTCAAAAATAATGTCAAATTATCTGTACTAAGTTCACCTATTCCATTAGCCTTCATAATGCCAAGAAACTGTATAAACATCGCAAACAACTTCTGCCATATATGAAAAATATGTAAAATATTAAGACAATTGGCGAAAAATATCTATAATAAAATTCTAATTGATAAATATAAATTTTTATTAAAACAAAACACGCAGGTGAAGTAAATCTCATGGTGTGAAGAATCAACACAACATGCAGGTGAAACACAACATGCGGTTGTCATGGTAACAAGCTGTTAATGCCACGCTGTCTGTTGATTGGCTAAAATTACCCAAATTTCACAACTTTAATTCCAAATAACATCAGATTCTTTCATTTACGAGACAAAGTAATTGGCTGATTGTAATCAAAATTCAGAGTTGCATCGATACACCAAAATTGAAAGCAATCTGAGCAAAATTAAAGGTGGCTCATTTTGCGAATGAGAAAGACTAGATCCCTGCTCAATAAGCCCACGTCTTAGAACGACGCTGACCACCACCACTGCCGCCGCCACCACCACCATCACCTCAACCACCACCATTACTATCACTTTTATTACCTTCACTACGACCACCACCGCCACCAATCCCACGACAAGCACCACCGCCATCTCCGTCGTTACCAATATCACTATGGTCACCACGAACCGTCACGAGCCATACCACCACCACCACCGCCACCGCCACTACCACCACCATCATAACTACTACCATTACTCTCACTTTCATTACCTTCACCACTACCACCGCCGCCACCACCGGTACCACGACAAGCACCACCACCATCTCCATCGTCACCAACATCATCACTATGGACACCACGAGCCGTCACGAGCCATACCACCACCACCACCACCACCACCACCACCATCATTACCACCTCCACCATCATCAACTTTAAGAAACACTTCTATCGCCACCATAAAAAATAAATGCATAAATAAAAACGGAAAAATACAAAACAAATTAAAAACAGGAAGTGGAAAGTGTGTATGTGGGGGGAAACAGGAGCGGGAAGGATATGAGGACACTTCCTAAAGGGTCATCGCGTTGGGTTAGGGTTAGGGTTGGGTTGTAGAAGCAGTTTGGGGTAGGGATGGGGGCTCAGTTCTTCAAGTATATTTCTTCTGACACACAAGTTGACCTCTGACCCGTGTGTCATCACAATCAAGGACACAACTCGACGAGACTGGGTGAGAAATATTTACTAATTAATCACGAGGTTCATCGTTGGAGGTCGATTTTATTTATTTATTATTTTTATCTATTTTTTTTTATTTACGCTTTTACTTGTTTCAGTCATTTGACTGCGGCCATGATGGGGCACTGCCTTTAGTCGAGCAAATCGAACCCAGGACTTAGTTATTCTTTGTAAACCTAGTGCTTATTCTATCGGTCTAATGATGATAGAATACTTTTTGGCTAATTTCTGAAAGAAAATCGGCATTTTTGTATTTGCTGCCGATAAGGTAAAGCGCACATGCGCGGTTAATTATGAAAAATTAACATATAAACATAAGCCATGCTCCCTATGACTCGTGTTTATATGTAATCTGGTTATTCCGCTGAAGATAGTTTGACCATTGTAAGGTATATTTTTATCTTGCTAAAATAACTTGAAACCATGGTACGGAATATAGATTGGTAAATGTTTTTATTTTTGATTCCCTTTAGAAATTATTCCTAATTTTTGTGGTATAGAGTGTTTTGCTGCTCTTTCTAGCGGGTCAGATGTCCTATTATAGGCATCTCTGTATTTTAAATGAATATATATATATATATATATATATATATATATATATATATATATATATATATATATATATATATATATATATATATATACGACGTGCTTCTTTCAGTTTCCGTCTACCAAATCCACTCACAAAGCTTTGGTCGGCACGAGGCTATAGTAGAAGACACTTGCCAAAGGTGCTACGCAGTGGGACTGAACCCGGAACCATTTGGTCGGTAAGCAAGTTACTTACCACACAGCCACTCCTTTATTTATTGGACATTGGCTGATTATCATTATTATCATTATATATATACATACATACATGCACACACACATGTGTAACTTCTCAAGACCAGAGAGGAGAAAGCTAATTCGAAGATTACAGATCCAATCCATCACTGGAACTTCAAAAATCTGTAAAACTTTCTAGAAGTTTATCATTTATATAGGTATGAGCATGTCTAGATATGCAATTATATGTACGAGAATACATACATAAAACATACAAATCTGCATACATACATACAAAAATAACCTGTTGATGTTGAAATTCCAATTAAGGAACCTTGGATCTTGGTTAGAAACCAGCTCTTTTACTCTTGGTAAGAAATATTGAAATAAAACTGAACTCTGACATATATACATACGTGTATATATATATATATATATATATATATATATATATATATATATATATATATATATATATATATATACATATATACTCATAGATATACACTTACGGAAGTTCTAAAATGATTAGTACAAGAATCATCAAAAAGCTGAGAAAAAAGAACGGAAGAAGACGTATCTCTCATTGACTAATGCTATGGTCATTCTTTGACCAAAGTAGCATATTACTCAAAGCGTATTCGGTCACCCTTTTTGAACTATGCTAATGGACGGCGCTCCTTCCGTATTACTTGGCATATCATTTTTCTTTCTTCTAAGTGGTCCTTTTGATATGACGTAATTTAAATTATAAAGTACGACAGCTTCTTAAGTACGTTTGTAAGTTATGAAATGCATATAAAAAAAAAAAGGAGCACTCCGTCGGTTACGACGACGAAGGTCCCAGCTGATGCGATCAACGGAACAGCCTGCTCGTGAAATAAAGTGCCTTGCCCAAGGACACAACGCGTCGCCGGGAATCAAACTCACGACCTTCCGTTCGTGAACCAAATGCCCTAACCACTAAGCCACGTGCCATCACACTGAAATGCATATGCATACATACATACATACATATATACATACGTACATACATATATATATATATACATACGTACATACATACTTTTCTTTTTATTTGTTTCAGTCATTTGACTGCGACCATGTTGGAGCACCGCTTTTAGTCGAGCAAATCGACCCCAGAACTTATTCTTTGTAAGCCTAGTACTTATTCTACCGAACTGCCAAGTTACATTGACGTAAACACACCAGTATCGGTTGTCAAGCGATGTTGGGTGGGCAAACACAGACACACAAACACACATGCATATATATATATATATATATATACGACGGACTTCTTTCAGTTTCCGCCAACCAAATCCACTCACAAGTCCGTGTCCGAGGCTATAGTAGAAGGCACTTGCAGTGGGACTGAACCCGCAACCATGTGGTTGGCAAGCAAGTTACTTACAACACAGCCACTCCATACATACATACATCCATACTAACCCTAACCCTAACCCTGACACCTGAACTTCGGAATTATTTGGAGAGTATATATATATATATATATATATATATACACATATAAATATATATATATACATATATATATATATATATATATATATATATATGATTGACCGTTGACTGAACACTATTCAATTTTTTTTCTCCGTGTTTTTTCTCCTTGTCTCCGTATTCTTTCTGTTGAAGAGCGTAGCTCGAAACGTCAAAGACTTTCCGTATTCCCGAGCGTCATACTAATATATACTTTTGTTATTTACACCACCTGTCCTCGTCTGTTGTTATTTTTTGTATATTCTCCCATATATAGATATATATATACGTATATGTATGTATATATATAGATATATAAATATGTATATACATATATATATATGTATATATATATATATATATATATATATATATATATATATATATATATATATATATGTATATATATATATTATATATATATATACATATATGTATATATATTTATGTATATATATATATATATACATAAAATATTATATTATATGGAATCATATACAGCTTAATTATGCATGCATATATATGTAGACATATATACATTCACATGTACATATATCTACATATATGGGTGTGTGTGTGTGTGTGTGTGTGTGTGTGTGTGTGTGTGTGTGTGTGTGTGTGTAAGGAATAAAAGAATGAAACAATAAACATTTATATGCACAAATATATACATGCACACATACACACGCACTCACATATACATCCACTCACGCATGTATCTAGTCAAAAAGATAGATGCGGAGAGAGCAGAATAAATAGACAGCTTGTTATCACAGGGGATTTTTGCATTGCAATTAAGAGTTGGTTTTGTTTATGGAATTTTTTGGGTGCGTGTGTTTGTTTCTTTTTTCTTAGGTGAAGTGGGCTTGTATTTTGTAGTTTTTAAATGAATTAGTCTACTTACAGTTGAATCTGTTGCGCATAGCTGTATTATAGTTTACGATAGACGAGTGAGCGGCTCCACTGAGACGTGTAACGGAGTAAATTATTCAAGTAAAGAATTCCAATAACAATTTTTTCTGTTCTAGGCAGAAGGCCCGAAATTTTGTGGGAGGGGGCCAGTCGATTAGACTGACTCCAGTACACAGTTGGTACTTAATTTATCGACCCCGAAAGAATGAAAGACGAAGTCGACCTCGGCGGAATTTGAACTCAGAACGTAGCGACGGGCGAAATACCGCTAAGCATTTCGCCCGGCGTGTTAACTATTCTGTAAGCTTGCCGCCTTGTCTTCGTATAAAAGATGGGCTACAGCAAATATTCTGCTCAATACCACAGATTTGCTCGTCACTTGCTTGATCTTAACCATATGAACATGTCCTTTGGTGGCTGACGATATGTACATCTCTGATCACGAGCAGAAGTAGTGGGGGAGCATGATAGCCATGTGTTCAGAGGAATTCTTTGGGGTTTGGATAATTCACCTCTGGAAACATGGGTATTTCATTCAACATCTTTAAACAACCCTTATTCAGGGACCTTTTGAGTAGGATGGGCTACTTGAACTGAAAAAATTCTAACTTGGCCCCCACCTGCAAGGTCATGCGCTGTTTATCTTGATATGAGATCACTATGTCACGCACCTATGGTTGTGATGCATGTGCCTGGTGTACCCTTATCAGACAGGTAGTCATGATGAGTATACTGAGCTTCGTATATTTCACTTTGATGGCATGGATTGCTCTCTCACTCAATAATAATAATAATAATTCTTTATTGACCTTCAAGTCCGAACATAAAACATGGAGGACGATACACAGACGAGGTACAGTGTGTGTAGATACATAAACTCATACATACATGAAAAATATATGCATGCATGCTTACCTATAAGCATACAACCGTTAAATGTAGAAGCCGTTACACGCATGATCTGCAGTTGCCCAAAAGTGTCACCAATAGGAAGGTACTACTTTCCTATGAGACACGACATTGTCGCAAAAACAATATACCATTCGGGAAAATAAAGCTGTCCTGGAATCAAAATAGAAAATATCCTTATTACTGAATACATGTCCAAACATCAACACAAGGAATATTAGGGGAATATTCCCATCAAAACGTCTATCAAATGTAAACGTAACAGGCCAGATATTGTTGTTTGGGATGCGAAAATGTAGTGTTATAGAGATCAGCTGCCCTGTTCATGCGAAGATCTCTTCGAAAATCGTTGAGAAAAGGAGTAACCATAGATAACTGCTTCGAAACCTCCAGCTTCTATATCCAAATTATAAATTCACATTTATAGCAATAATAATTGGTGCACTTGGATTTGTGGGTAAATACCTAAGTGACAATCTGGGTAAGCGAGGGTTTTCAGATTTCAGAAAAAGAAACCATCCAACTAATTTGCGCATTACAAATACAATTTGTAAGTGGATCAGTAAAAACATGCAAGACTTTACTCAAGTTTAAAATACGACATCGTTTTTGTTACATACATTTCGAGGATGGGACTTTGTATTTTTGTTAGAAACCAACCCTTTCCTCAGATGTTGATTGCAAATAATTAAAAATAGAAGTGAACATAGATACAGACGCACATTCATACATATATAAAATGCACACACACATATACACACCAATAGTAAACCAGGGGTTAGTTTATTAATATCGAGAGCATAAAAAATGCATCCCAAAAGGCATTGGAGGAGGCATTATACTACATAGTGCACGGCCCCTCATTCCTTTTCCCTAGCAACGATAAGAAAGGGATATTGTTGTTTAAATATGCAACTACGCCCTAAAGTCAAGTTTATATTTAGACTCAACAGCCTCAGTTATGTAAAAGACAGGCGCCCCAGCAGCCTTTTTATCGGCTTCAATTTTTTGCATCTCTTATTTTCATTTGTCTTAATCATTAATACAAAAATTTCCTTCAGATTTCATGTTCGGAGTTTGCTGCTGCTGCTGCTGCTGCTGCTGCTACAGTTGTTGTTGTTGATGTCAGTGTTGTTAGAATTAATGTTGTGGTTGCTGTCGTTGATGTTATTCTTGCTGTTATCTTCTTTCTCTCCTTTTTTTTCATCATCTTAATTTTTATCGCCCCCTCCCATTTCTTCTTCTTTTCCTTCTTCTTCTCCTCCACCCTCCCTCCCTCTTCTTTCTACTTCTTTTCTCCTCCTCCTCCTTTCTTCTTCTTCTCTTTCTTCTTCTTCTCCTCCTCTTTCATCTACTTTTCCTCCTCTTTTTGTTTCTTCTTCTTCTTCTTCTTCTATAATTTAGAAATTATATGCTTAACAAGCAGCGTAAAAGCTTGAATGTCGCGAACTGGCTTTGGATCAATGATTTTTCTACTGAAAAGGCGCAGGCTTACACGCGTGGCTAAGAGGCTCGCTATACAACCATGTGGTTAGAGTGAAGTTGGTTGACGGAAACTGTGTGGAAGCTCGTAATGTACACACACACACATACATGCATACTTATATATACATACATATATATATATATATATATACATACATATATATATGCCCGGGTTAAAGAGAATAATGAAATCTAAAAACACCGTCTAGACTACGCAACCCTCAACTGTTAGTAGCCACGATACCATATTTCTACATTAATAACTCTCCAATCAATGCCAGCATGGAACATAGACATTAAGTGGAATGCCAGTGTCTCATCTAGGAGGGCCTTGAAATCAATGTTACCAACTGGGGACTATGTGTGTCGCAGTGATAATAAAAAGACTCAAAGGAGGTCTGCAACGAAATAATTTTACTCAACACTTTGCAAGTGAATCAGTGGAGGCAAAGATGCGTCTCATTTACTTGACAATTTATGCACCACATTGCAGAAATCACAATGTAAGTATATCTGAAAGGGTAGTCTTACACTGTTGTACCGTTGAATTACAAATAATGCTCATCTGTTATGTTCGGGTTAAAATTTCATCAACATCAAAAATATATGAATTTTCATGGGAATTATGGCCGTTATACATAGAATATAATTTCCAAATTTCATAAAGATCCGTTCAGTGCTTTTGACGTAGTTTTGGATAAGAAAACAAATGACTAATGTGTGTGTTTGTGTGCATGTGTTTGTGTGTGATGGGTGTATATATGTATAGATATCTGTATGCATGTATATATATGTATATATGTATACATATTACATGTACATCTATATATATATATATATATATATATATATATATATATATATATATATATATATATATATATACATCTACACATGTGTATACATATACATGTATGCATATAGATCTATATATATATATATATATATATATATATATATATATATATATATATATGCATATACGTGTACATATACATGTATATGTATACATATACATCTCTTTCTCTCTCTTTCTCTCTCTCTCTGAAAGTATCTGTCATTACAGTATCGAAATGTGATTGTTTCAGTTAGTGGAATAACGTGTACATATACATCTATATGTATACATATACATCTCTCTCTCTCTCTTTCTCTCTTTCTCTGTCTCTCTGAAAGTATCTGTCATTACAGTATCGAAATGTGATTGTTTCAGTTAGTAGAATAGTTTCATTTTTAAAGTGAAAGTATTTGACATGAGTGTTTTTGTTTCACTTTTGATACGTAATACTTAAATAGTGGAGGAGATATTATGTTGCCGTGGGCTCGAACTCTGCAAGAAGTAAAAATTGTTTTTGATTAAAACACAACTGGAACCCTAAGTAAGGCATCTGTAAAATTTGAATGAAATTGGTTGCGTAGTTCTCGAGTTTTAGGGATTCACACAGACAGACAGACAGACAGACAGACACACATTCTCATTTTTATATATATAGATATATTATTTTGTTTAAAAGAGTTCCAACACTGTCTGTTTTTTATGTTTTATTTATATTCCTTGTGGTATTTCATATTTTCTATACTTTGTAGTATTTCATCATGGCCGGTATGACAGACTTTAACAGACTGTCTGTTAAAGTCTGTCATACCGGCCATGATGAAATACTACAAAGTATAGAAAATATGAAATACCACAAGGAATATAAATAAAACATAAAAAACAGACAGTGTTGGAACTCTTTTAAACAAAATAATATATTCCTCTATACACAATCATACAACCCCCCCTTTTTTTGTATTTATTTTTACTCGCATATATATATATATATATATATATATATATATATATATATATATATATATATATATATATATATATACATTCATATATGCATACATACATATATGTATACAAACATGCATAAATATATATGCATTTATTATAAAAATAGGTACACACACGCACGTAATTGTGTGTGTGTGTACTGTGTTAGTCCCCAATCATCGCTTCACAAATGGTGTTTGTTTGTTTGCGCCCACGTAACTTAGCAGTTCTGCAAAAAGACCGATAGAATAAGCACCAGGTTAATTAAAAAGTTATGTACTGTAGTCAATTTGTTCGGGTAAATCCTTCAATACGGTGCCCCCAGCATTGCTGCAGTCCAATGAGTGAAACATGTAAAAGATAAAAAGTCGAAGTAAAATCATCAAATAATTCTGCTTAGTGACTAAAAGAAAAAAAAAATAGAGGAACCGTTGGTTTTGGACCTTTTTCTTTTTGCTGACTAATAACAGATTAGACGAGGGTTCCTCCCGTGATCGGAGGTTTAACTGATCCATTGACCTCAGCACTTTATGTTGGTATCTGCAAATACACATATTCTTTTCTACTCTAGGCACAAGGCCCGAAATTGTTGGAGTGGGGGCCAGTCGATTAGATCAACCCCAGTACGTAACTGGATATTCTTTTCTACTCTACGCACAAGGCTCGAAATTTTGGGGAAGGGGACCAGTCGATTAGAAAAATACCACTCATATCTTGGTAAACGACTGAATTCGCTGTGCCTTCCCGCCAAAAGATGTGCCCTTGTGTTGATTTCAGAAATCAACATTGCTGCTGCTAAAACAACAACAACAACAATTGATGACAATTCGTTTTTTCTTATAAAGCACAAGGCCTAAAATATGGCAGAGAAAGGAGTTAGTCGTTTTCATCGCTCCAGTATTTGACTGGTACTTGCATTCACGATCCCTAAAAGTTGCAGTAGTACTACAAGTGATAGCAGTAGTAGTAGCAGCAGTAGTAGTAGACCTTAAGATTTGAACTCAGAACGTAAGAAATACCGTTCAACATTTTGTCAAATGCTCTAACGATTCTGCCATATCATCACCTTTTCAAACGGTTTCTAAATTAGGAACAAAGACCAATAATCCTGAGGGAAGAGACAAAGCCGATTCCATCGATGCCAGTACCTGATTGGTATTTTATTTCATCGATCCCAGAGGGACGGAACTCTGAAATGACCTCAGTGGGATTTGAACACGAAATGGAAACAGCTACAAGAAATAGTGCAAGTTATATATTAGATGCGCTAAAGATTCTGTCCACTACTACTACTACTACTACTACTACTACTACTACTACTACTACTACTACTACTACTACTACTACTACCACTAGTAGTACTACTACTACTACTGCTGCGACTACTATTACTGCTGCTGCTACTATCACTAGTAGTATTACTACAACTACGACTACTACTACTACTGCTGTTGCTGCTATTGCGGCTGCGGCGACTACGGCGCGGTGACAGCGGCTGCGGTTGCCGCTACCAATACTGTAATTTCCTATGAACCTTCATTGGTGTATTCAACCCTTTCTTTAAAAGAGTTATTTAAAGATGTCAGTATTAAGGTTCACATTACAAATACAGAAGATACAAGCTTCGCTCCGCTTCTTATCCCCACCACAGACTGGCTATCAGTTTCAGCGACGCGATACCAAAACACACACACACACACACACACACACACACACACACACACACACACATACAAACATATGTAATAAAGAAGTAAAAGAGATTAGCAAATCCAGACAGTTATCATTAAAGCACCCAAAGTTGCACAATTTTGGTTTAATATATCAAACACTAAGATAGGAATAAATTGAAATAGAATTAACATCCAAAGTATTTCTTCATGTGTGTCAAGTAAATCAAAATATCGCTCATTTTAAACCGTTTTTTTTTTGTTCTTGTTTTTTGTATCTAAATATGGTGGCACAATAGAAACAATTGCCGGTAATGTATGGCGTAATCGCCAATTAGATATGTGATTTTGTCCATTCTTATTCTTGCTATATATTAGGAAGAAAGACCAATAATTCTGAGGGAAGAGGCTAAGCCGTTTCTATCGATGCCAGTGCCCGATTGATATTTTATTTCATCGATTCCGGCGGGATGGAACTCAGAAATGTGTGTGTGTGTGTGTGTGTGTATTATGTATATTTGTGTGTGCACATATTTGTATATACATATGTCAGCAGATGTACATATATATATATATATATATATATATATATATCTTTATTGTAGAATTCACCTTATAAAGCCGACAATTGTTTCTATTGTACTAACACACACACACATCTATCTATCTATCTATCTATCTATCTATCTTTCTATATATATATATATATATATATATATATATATATATATATATATATATATATATATATATATATATATATATATATATATATATGTATATATATATATACATATATATATGAAATATCACTGAAATTAATATTAATATTTCCGAAAATATATGTTAACACAACATTATCAAGGCGATCCAAAATTAATGAAATTCGAAGTGAACATATGAAATATTTCCAGTACACGAACGCCTACGAAAAGAACGCTTAGAAGGAATTCAATCTAAGATATTGCCGTATTCAAATAATTGTGACGTCAGTAGATAACGGACCAGAGAAGGTAGAAAGAGAGTGTATTCCCAATGCAGCACACATCCCGAGCTTCTCGTCTCGTCTTCTCTTTCTTCATCTAATGCTTTTTCAGCATCTAACTTTTTTTCTCTTTCGGCATTGATACTTTACTTACCCTGTCCATCCTTTAACTGTCTATTTACAGTTTGTTTCCTCCCGATATAAGCAAAACACAAAAATGTGTACGAGCACACCTTTGATGCA
>NC_142947.1:42652499-42657499 GCF_046866305.1 Octopus bimaculoides | reverse complement strand
AGTTCCTTTCTCGGTTGTGGTTGAGCTTTCTCCCTTTTGCCAAGCCACTGTTTACGACGTTTAACATTTCGATAGAAGATCCATTTTTCGTCACCAGTCACAAGTCTATCCAAAAAAGGTGAAATGAGTTCGCGAGAATGGAGAGAAGAGCAGATGTCAACTCGGGATTTGCAGTTGCTTTCGGACAATTCATGAAGCACCCATTTTCCAAGTTTGGGAACCTTTCCAAGTTGTTGAAGATGACAATGAACAGTTGTATGGTTTGAACTAAGCTTTATTGCCAATTCTTCAACTGATAATGCAGGATTTTTTTCAAGTAATGTCTCAAGGAGCTTATCATCAAACACAACATCCTGTTCGATCTTCACCTTCAAGGCTGAAATCACCACTTCTGAATTTTGCAAACCATCTTCTGCAAGTTCTTTCATTCAAGCATTCTTTCCCAAAAACTGAGTGTATGTTTCGAGTCGCTTCGGCTGCAAAGTTTCCTTTTTTGTACTCATACAGCATTATGTGCCTCAAATATTCTTTGGATACTTTCATGTTAGAAAGGGTTTTAATCAAAGAAATTTTAATTCTATTATTCTGCAAAATAATATTTAATTAGTTTAAATGTACACAAATGCATAAACATAATTTTTTAATTCCATTAGACATTCTAAAATACTATTAAATTTCATTCAATTTTAAAAAAGGTAAAATCAGACAGGACTTATGGGATCACCTGATATATATATATATATATATATATATATATATATATATATATATATATATATATATATATTATACATATACATGTATATATGTTTGTATGTATGTATATATGTATGTATTGCAAAGTGACTCCGGCAGAAACCAAGGCTGCGATTGAAGGATGTGTCAAGTTCTCATTAAAGGCCTGTGATATGCTGGAAACTGACTGGGAGAGTGATGCCTGTCATCACCACAGATGTAGGAAGCAGGTTGAGGAGGGGGTTGACACTTTTTAGAGAGCACGTATTCTGCATGAAGAACTTAAGTGTGCTGCTCGAAAGCGCACTGCTGGTGGAATGAATGGGGGGGGGGGGAAGGTTGCAAGATGCAACGAAAATTTTAGGAAAATAAAAATAAGGAATGAGTGGAAATTTTACCGGTGAGTGTGTTAAATTATAAGGCACAAAAAGAAAATGACTCTCCCCAGACACAAGAAAATATATATATATATATATATATATATATATATATATATATATATATATATATATATATATATATATATATATATATATATATGTATATATGTCTCTTAAAGGATAGAGCTCAAAATCAATGCATTGAAGATACTTTATTGCAGCAACAATTATAATAACAGAAACAACCACAATAAGCCAAACCTATGCACATTTCAATAGGGTATCCCGGAAAAATAAACTGGACTATATATATATATATATATATATATATATATATATACATACAAACATACATACATACATCTATATACATACATCTATATACATACATATATATATATATATATATATATATATATATATATATATATATATACACATATATATATATATATATATATATATATATATATATATATATATATATATATATATATATATATATATATATATATATATACACACACACAGAGAAATGTATGTACATGTTCATACATACATACTACATATGAATATATATATATATATGTATGTATGTATACCTGCATACATGTTTAATTTACAGACGGTGGAAAGTACTCGCTACCTTTCCAGCCCATCCAACCCTTCTGTAATCAACACAGTTGATATTCCTGTTTGTCAGTACAAAAGCGGAAGGATTGTCTTTCAAACGGCAGGGCAGCACTAATGGTGTGTGTGTGTGTGTGTTTGAGGGGAGGTATACTGGAGAAGGGGCTTAGTTTCGGGTTACAGAATTTGGATAGGTAGGTGGGTTAAATCACCGTAGCATGAAAACCAGGTAAACATGGTTGGATATGGTATGCAGCTGGTAGGGTGGAAAGGATGAAAAACCTTTCCTTAAACTAATGCATATAGGACACTCACACGCGCACACACAAACATATATGTAACTATATAATTTAGAGAAAAAAACCACAATTATTTAATTCAATTATGTCTATTTGGGTATTTATGAAATTTAATATTTTTCACCACCTTCCAAATATTATCCTCTAAAATCTGTATATCCCTATTATACGGGGGTTCATTTCTAGATTTAAATTTTGAATTAATATAATATTAGAATTTTCTTCAGGTCGTGTAGCCCATCCTGCTCAAACGTCTCTGAATAAGGTTTGCTTAAGGATGAAAACGAAACACTCATGTTTCCAGAAGTGAGTTGTCCAAACCCCAAAGAATTCCTCTCAACACATGGCTATGATGCTCCCCCACTGCTCGTGATCAGAGATGCACATATCGTCAGCCACCAAGAGACATGCTCAACTGGTTATGGTCAAACAACTGACAAGCTAATCTGTGGTATTGAGCAAAATATTTGCTGTAGCTCATCTTTTATGCCAAGACAAAACAATGTACATGATAACACTTCCAATCAATTAAGATCAGAAGCTATGAGAGCCACTGCCTGCTTTTGCATCAGGACACTATTATTATTATTATTATTATTATTATTATTATTATTATTATTATTATTATTATGATTTAATGTTAATATATTTTTCCTTGCACTCTTCATTTATAAAATGTTACTAAAACTTCATCCCTTTTTCAAATCTCTTCCTCGGATTATCAGTCTGACTGAAGCGCCCCCTATCTTCAACATTCCTTTCAATACCCAATCTACATTAAAGTATTTAAAAGGCATTTAACACATCCACAAGTTTTTGTTGTCCCTAAGAAAACTAATACTCATTATCTGTATAACTAAGTACACCGCCCTTGTTATGCTCCCTTCCATTAAAATCTTTTGGATGAGGGGAAGGGTTTGTTTATTATTTATTTTATTTTGTTTTTATTTTGTTTTTTGCTTGTTCGTTGTCGTGCTAGTACCTGCGTGTGTGCGCGTGCGTGTGCGTGTGTGCTTTGTATGTGATTTCTTTCAAAATTATCGCTTGTTTCCATCAGTAAAATTGTTTTCTTTTCTTTTTTCATATTAAGTCTACGTGCTCTATGTAAACATATGCACATGCACACATCCACACATATATGTATCTCTGTATGTACGTGTGCGTGATCGTACGCTAGTGAACTATACATACATATATATACATATATATATATATATGAATGTATTATATATATCAATATATGTATGTATATATATATATATGGCGCATACACGCCTGAAGATTGGAGTGACGTGAAACTCGAGTCACGAGACAAGCATCCAACTTCAGTTTAATTTTTTTTTAAATGTGTGTGTGTGTGTGTGTGTGTGTGTGTGTGTGTGTGTGTGTGTGTGTGTGTATGTGAGTGAGTGCGTATACATACATACATATATATATATATATATATATATATATATATATATATATATATATATATATATATATATATATATAGGTACATACATGCACATATGTACGTGAATGCATAAATATATAAATATATACATACATACATGAGTATAAATTTAAGTAAATTGAATTTAAAAGGTACATTATTTTGTTAAGCATATATAAACAATATGAAATCATATATATATATTTAAACAAATGCGAGTGAGTGAAGGAGATAGACACAAACAAAGTCAGTGAGAAAGTGAGAAAGAGAGTGCGAGAGTGAGAAGAATGAAAAATATGGTGAATGGCCGGGTAAGGCAACAATATATTTTGTTTATATTTACTTACACACACTCATCCACATATATACACACTCCATCGCCCTCTCTCTCTCTCTCAGTACCTTTCTCTTTTGCTCTCACAGTCTATTTCTCTCTCTCTCTCTCTCTCTCTCAGAGCCTCTTTCTCTCTCTCCCTCTTTGTACATTTCTATTTCTCACTCTTTTTCTCTCTTTCTGTCTTTCTATTTTCTCTTTCTCTCACTCTCTCTCTCTATATATATATATCCTCAGCGATCATATAACGTCTGTTTTGATCATCACACACACACACACACACACACACACAACAAAGTTTCTTATGTTGTCGTCATATTTTGAACACTTTCTCCCTGTTCAACAACAAAGACCTGCTGTTCCTCTACAACTAAAACAACATTTCGTTGTCATATTCTAAGCACCAATTGTTTTTCTCAGCAATCAACTTGTAATGTGAAGACGTGCGGTCTAGTGGTTACGGTGCTACACCTACAAATCTGAGATCGTGACTTCGATTCCCATGCCGGTTGGTGCTTTGTGATCTTCATTCAAAACGCTTCATTTCACGTTACTCCAGTTCGCGCTGCTACAAATGAATTCTAGCAATAACTGGGAAATTAACATCGGCGTCCTATTCGTGGTGGGTGGGCATTACAGGCTCAGTCTGATGTACGTTATGGAAATTAGATTAAATTCTGGCTGTATGAGTCTTGCGGGATTTATGACATACCTAAGTTTAAATCTAACTTCTGTCATTGCCGTTGTTGTTGTTGTTGTTGTTGTTGCTGTCGTTACTGTAGTCGTCATTGTAGCTACTGTTGTCATCGCCATCTTCGCTGTTGTTATTATTGAGCCCCAGGTTAGATCCGATCCACTAGACACTATAATCAAAAATCAAATGAAATTCTTTCAATTTAGATAGTGTACCTCAGGGGAAGAGTATCCTATATGATCGTATAAGACCTTGCTATTTCTACAGTCGTAATCATAGCCACTGATAAACTATTCACAAGACGGAACAAGGCTATCTCGGGGTCCCTGTCGCAGAGGAACCCCTCAAATTTCAACGGGCGAGTGACAAACGTTTGAATAGATAGATAGATAGATAGATAGATAGATAGATAGGTCTGAAATATGGGGGGGGGGTCGGGGACTAGTCGATTACATCGACCCTAGTGTATCACTGGTACTTAATTTATCGACTG
>NC_142947.1:42647499-42649999 GCF_046866305.1 Octopus bimaculoides | reverse complement strand
CCTATGATCATATGTCGACCATGGAACCACCTCTCTAATCCCCGTTGGTAATATTAGTGTCCTTTTGTTTGCTGACGATACAAGAAGAAAAGACCTCCAAGCAAAAGTACACGAACGTAAGTGGTGTTCTCGAAACAAAAGAAAGTAAAATGAAACATGACTACATTTGCTTCCTCTCGTCATTATTCAATGGTTTTATCGTAGTTTATTGTCTCCTATTTTAGATATATGTAAATGCGTGTGTGTGTTTGTGGTGTGTGTGTGTTAGTATGTATGTATGTATTTAAATATATATATAAATATATATATATATACATCTATCTATATATATATATACACATACAGACACACATGCATATATGTATATACATGCATGTGTGCACATATAGACATATACCTATATATATATATGTTTAAAGGATGAAAGGCAAAGTCGACCTCGGCGGAATTTGAACTCAGAACGTAACGGCAGAAGAAATACCGCTAAGAATTTCGCCCGGCGTGCTAACGATTCTGCCAGCTCACCGCCTTAGTTTTTACATGGAAATTGGAAAAAGAATGTGCATGTTAAGAGGTTAAATGGACAATTCCCAGTCAGTTCTGTGGGATGAGGAAATGTTGGGGCCGCTGGGGAAGGAAGGAAGAAAGGAAGATAGGAAGGAAGGAAGAAGGACATGATCAAGGAAAAAAACCCATTGAGAATTTCTGGGCCATGAATGCCTTTCGAGAAAGCAAAAAGAAAACAAACAAAAAAATGGTTTCGGTGATGCTCTAATTGATGGATCTGGATCAACGGGAAGATTTAGCAAAAAAAAAAAAAAGACCTACATCTACAAGTAACATTGAAACTACTAAAGATATTATTGTCGTCATCCGTCATCATCATCATCGTAATCATCACCACCACCATTGTCATCATATCATCGTCGTCGTCATAACAACCACCACCACTATTTTCCTCACCGCCACCTTCATCATCATCATCATCATCATTGTCATCGTCGTAGTCATCATCATCAGTACCAGCACCACCACCACCACTGCTACTACCACCACCACAATCATCATTATCATCATCGTCATCGTAGTCGTAACAACCACTACCACCCTTTTCATCATCATCATCATCATCATCATCACCATCATTGTCATTGCCGCCGTCATCATCATCAGTACCAGCACCACCACCACCAATACCACGACCACGACCACCATCACCACCAACAACAACAACAACACCACGACCACCATCATCATCAGTATCACCATCACCACGACCACCACAACCATCATCATCGTCATTATCATCATTATCACTGCGTCCATTCATATTGTAATCTGAATACACTTGAAGGAAATATTTCACTTAATTGAAAAAATAACCAGGCGTTGCCGTGATGTTACCCGATATGGTCCTTATAATATACATTATGTAACATATATGTGTGTGACTGTGTGTGTGTGCGTGTGTATGTTTGCGTGAGTGTGTGTGTGTGTGACTGTTTGCGTGTGTACAACTGAAGTACATAGTTTATTTGGGTGTATTTGTATCCACACACACTCTCACACACATATATATTGTAAGTCCCCCACCCCCAAAAAAACAAAGAACAAACACAAGAAAAAACAACAACGCGAAGACGTGGCACATACAAAGTATTAGCAGACGCTCAGGGTAAGAAAGAAAGGTGGTTTTATGTTTCGAGCAAAGCTCTTCGTCAGAAACAGGAGACGGAGGAAAGTCCAAGAGAAAAGAAAGACGGAGGAAAAAACTCTCCAACCATCCACATGTAGTTACATTTTGAAATATATATATATGTTTGTATATATATTTCACACACTCCCCCTTTTTTTCTAGTCCCTCCCTAATTCTTCTGTACCTCTGCCTCTACCTCTCTTCTCTCTCCCCCACGTGACCGGTGTTCGGCCAAGTCTGACCTTTCTTTCTTGGTTGGGCTACCATCCGTGCAATATCTATATTCCTCCCCGTGCCTGTCATCTCTTATGTCCCTGCCGTAAGGCTTCAAATTCACTCCACGCCAGCTTAATTTAATTCGTCCTTAGTTGAAAGACACCTGTTGTTATGTCCTGTTATTTGCATTTGTATTTGTGTACCATTTCTCTGTTTTTTTATCGTCCTTGTTTTCGTATACATTCGCTGCTTTCTTCCAAGGAATCTAATGCTCTTAGCTTAGTTTTTTTTTCTTGGGGCAGGCCAGATTGGAGCAATCTCGAGTATAACCAGCCGAAATTGCAAAGATAATCTGGAACTCGACTGACCAAAGAAAACTTCGAATGACCCGTCCGTGGTTTTCTCTTGTCCCTCTTTAGCATCATCTATCTGGATGTTTTTGTTGTCCCATTTTTTGTATTCCTTTATATATATATATATTTACACATATGTATATATATATATATACATATATATATATATATATATATATATATATAATATATATATATATATATATATATATATATATATATATATATACATATA
>NC_142947.1:42637499-42642499 GCF_046866305.1 Octopus bimaculoides | reverse complement strand
TGTGTGTGTGTGTGTGTACACGTACATATATATATATATATATATATATATATATATATATATATATATATATATATATATATATATATATCTACACACATATATATGTATGTATATGCATTGTACATGCATATATATATATATATATATATATATATATATATCATGCATATATTTATCTATATATATGTATACATACATACATTATATATATATATATATATATATATATATATATATATATATATATATACATACACAAATATATATACGCATATATAAATGTAAATAAATGTCTATAGATATATGTGTGTATATACATACGCATAAATGCATATATGTATTTATACATGTATGTACGTGTGTGTATCTATACACACATACTCACATACGATAGTGAAACTTATTACGCTTGCCAGATGCGGGTTCTATTTCACTGTTCGTAACCCGATGAGATAAAATAAGCAAAAATACGAAGATCTTTGGCATTAAACTGTTCCACATTCTTGGCATAAAATGTCAGGATGTTCTCGGCAGAATCTTCATTCATTAGCTTCCGTTAGCTTTTCGTTCTGTGATAACGGATTAACAGATATATTCTTTACCTCAGGAATCTATCAGGAATATGAATTATATATATATAGGAAACAGACCTATATGTATATGTCTCTCTCTATCTCTCTCTCTCTCAATATATATATATATATATATATACAGAGAGAGAGAGAGAGAGAGACAGACAGAGAGAGAGACAGAGAGAGAGACAGAGAGAGAGAGAGATACATAGCCTCATATATGCTTATGTATGTACACACACATCCCATCATCCATATACATACACACGTACTCGCATACATGCGTACGTATATACATCAAAATATTAAAAAATAAGGATCAAACGTCCTTCCCGACCCCTAGGCACATAGGGCCTTTTTCCAGGATATATATATATATATATACATATATGTATGTATGTATACGAGTGAATCTGTGTGCTTGGACTATCGTACGTTTGTGTCTATATGTGTGTGCGCGCATTTGCATGTGCATGCATGTTTGTATGTATGTATGCATGCATGTATATATGTATGCATGTATGTATGCATATACATATTTGTATGTAAAAGTATGCTTCAACATTCCTTTTCTCATTTGTTCCATTACACGCGCTCAAAGATAGATAGATAGATAGATAGATAGATAGATAGATAGATAGATAGATAAATAGATAGATAGATAGATAGATAGATAGATAGATAGATCTACACAAACTGTTAATGTCGTCCATAAACCCTTCTATAATCTCCCGTAATCTTTACATTTTATACCAGGACCTATTACCAGAGCAAGGACAGCTAACTGTGCACATCAAGCTAAAGTTTCCTCGGCAAATACCATCAGGGACCAGTCAGCAATCACATCGATACTCAGTGGCATTTCTTACCCTGTCGCATTCGGCAATCGGTAGTTGCCCCGAATCGCTACCAATCGAACATAGTGACATACGATTTTCTGGGTGTTAAAATTGAACAGCCTAACTATTTGGCCACATGCCTTCAAACCATGTGAGTGTGCGTCAGAAGATGTGTGTGTGTGCGTGCGAAAGAGAGTGTGTGTGTGTCAACGTATATATATATATATATATATATATATATATATATATATATATAGATAGATAGATAGATAGATAGATAGATAGATAGATAGATAGATAGATAGATAGATAGATAGATAGATAGATAGATAGATGGGTGGATGGATGGATGGACATTTGCACATACATATATATATATATGCATACATACATTCATACATACATACATATGTTTATATGTGCGTGTGTTTGTGTATGCGATTGAATGTATGTATGTGGGTGTGGGTGTATACATATATCATATACACATACATATACCTACATACATGCACACATAAGTAGATGTGAGGGAGCGGTAGACACTTTTGAACTCACAAGACCATTACTCAGAATGCTAGTGGCACGAAAGCACGTGTCTAATAGATTAGCTGTCAGCCATCAGTGATGATCTAACACTGTTCGTTTGTGTGTGTGTGTTTAATAAAAACAGACGAACGGCTCATTCGGTCTCGCTACAGTGTTTCATTAAGAGATCTAACTGTGACGTAACATTGTACAATCAGTTATGGAAGACGTGCAAACATCTTTGATATTCTTCAATCTTTAAATAGATTCCCCCTTCAATCTACACACACACACACACACACACACACACACACACACACACACACACGCACGCACACGCACACACACACACACACACACACACACGCACACGCGCACACACACACACACACACATTTGGGCCTGGGGAGAGGCATTCTCTTATTAACAGAGAATGATTCTCCCCAGAAAAAAAAATATACTTCAACACACGAACCCACATAAAGAATCTTGCAAACCAAATCCAAAAACGCAATGTACACACACATATATATGTATGTGTGTGTGTGTGTGTGTATGTCAATATATGTATATAAATATATGTATGTATGTATGTATGTATGTATGTATATTTATATATATATATATATATATATATATATATATATATATATATAAATAGATAGATAGATAGATAGATAGATAGATAGATAGATCGCTAACCACTACACATTCTTTATTTTCTCTTCGTGTTTCTTTGTGTGGAAGAGCGTAAGCTCGAAACATTAAAGTCCTTTTCACTTCCCGAGCGTTATACTAATACATCTGTTTGTTGTCTACACCACCTGTCTTCGTCTTCTTTTTGTGACTTCTCCCTATATATATATATATATATATATATATATATATATATATATATATATATATATATATATATATATATATATATATATATATATATATATATATATGAGGAATAAAAAGTTTTGAATGGTACAACAATGCACTATAATACAAAGAATGGGCTATACACCTGTTGTAATTTAGTCATCCATATGATATATATATATATATATACGACGGGCCTCTTTCAGTTTCCCTCTACCAGATCCACTCACAAGGCTTTGGCCGGTCGAGGTTATAATAGAAGACACTTTCCCAAGATGCCACGCAATGGGACTGAACCCGGAACTATGTTTTTGAGAAGCAAGCTTCTTACCACACACCTGCGCCTACATATATATATATATATATATATATAGATAGATAGATAGATAGATAGATAGATAGAGAGAGAGAGAGAGAGAGAGAGAGAGAGAGAGAGAGAGAGCGAGAGAGAGAGAGAGAGACACGTTACTACTGCTGTCGGTGTTGTTGTTGTTGTTGCAATGTTCGAATTGATAAAGCCGTTGACCTTTTTCATTGATAAAGAAATATCAGTGTTGAAAGTAGACTGGCCGTTGTTGTATGATTATCATCACTTACGACATGGAGGAGGAAGAGGAGGAGGAGGAGGAAAGGGAGAAGGATGGAGGAAAGGGAAGAGGAGGAAGTCCCCGTAACATATCGGTTCAGCAAAAAGAGATTGATAGAATAAGTGCTAGGCTTCCAAAGAGTGAGTCCTGGGGGAGGGGGGGGTCGATTTCTTCGAGGTTAACTCTTTGAGGCGGTGCTCCAGCATGGTCACAGTCAAATAAAAGTAAAGCAAGGAATAGAATACGTACGTACATACATGCATACATCTATTGTAATTATTGGGCCCTGGGATAAAATGTAATACATTGTCTAATTGCCAATCTTGCAAAATAAAGCTTCTCGAAACTAGAAAGGAGAAAGCTGATTCGAAGACTACAGATCCAATCCATCCCTGGAACTGTAAAAGTCTGTAAAACTTTCCAGAAGTTTATCATTTGAAAATATATGAGCATGTCTAGATATGCACCTATTTGCATGAGAATACATACATAAAACATACAAATCTGCACATATACATACATACATACAAAGATACCTTGTTGTTGATGCTGAAATTCCAGTAAAGGAACCTTGGATCTAGGTTAGAAACCGGCTCTTTCTTTTTTGGCAAGAAATCTTGAAACAAAACGGAATTAATGACATGCATACTTATATACATTTATAAATTCATACATACATACGTACAGACACACACATACACATACATAAAGACACACATATACACATATACATATATGCATACATACATACATACATACATACATACATACATACATACATACATACATATACACACACATGCATAGATACATACATACACACACAGTTACATACATACATGACGGAAACAGCACCAAAGACATTCTAACAACGGCTCAAAAATCTGACTTCCCAGTGTTTCTATCCTACCTTGTACTCGTCCAGACGGTTTGATTGTATACGCGATCACTAAGGCGCGAAGATATTACCTTCAATTCATCTGACTTGACCTGGCAAATGTCTACGTAAGACATTGGAGATATTATCGAATTCTTCACATTCCTAAATGTATGAAGAAACTCCGAATTCAGTATCTGAGAGCAGTATCCGTGATTTACCTACCACCAAGGAATTCACGACCACATTGCTAGTAGCGGACACATACATACATACATACATACATACATACGTACATATATATATATATACACACATTATATATACACATATTTATATACACACACGCACACACACAACCACATATAATATATATATATATATATATATATATATATATGTCAGTCGTTCACACATCTATGTGAGAGTGTGTATGCCTAAATTTATATACATATGAAGACAACAGTCAGGCGTTCAACTTCACGTGATTGATAGTCCGTTTATTGCTGTTTATGGATAATTATATCAAAAATAGGCCCGTAATTAAAGACAAATGACCGACTTTTATACAAATCTAGGCACACACACATACATATATATATATATAGATAGATACATACATACATATATATATATATATATATATATATATATATATATATATATATATATATATATATATATATATATATATATAATATATATATATTAGATAGATAGATACATACAT
>NC_142947.1:42562499-42627499 GCF_046866305.1 Octopus bimaculoides | reverse complement strand
CGCGTGCGCATACATTCTTTTAGCCCTCGTTTCATGCGTTGGCCTGCGGTTATACTGGAGCACCACCTAAAAGGCTTCGATCGAATCGAACACTTGTTTTCAGTCTATTACGTAGTCAACAGAACTCGTTTCGTCGAAACCGCTAGAATACTAGAACGTAAACAAACTAACACCGTTTGCCAAACGATTTGGATACAAACACGAATACAGAGTCATTCTCTTTTAGTGCCTTATTATTTAACACACGCACCAGTTAAGTTTCCACTCATTTACTTATTTATTTTTTCTAAAATTTTCGTTGCGTCTTGCAACCTTTTCAATAATCATTGACTCTGTCCGTTATCCAAGATACGTTCTTTTCATTTGTTTGTGCGTGTGTGTGTGGGTCAGTGTGCGTGCGCATACATGTATGTATGTATGTATGTATGTATGTATGTATGTACTTGTGCGCATGCATGTATGTGTGCGTGTATGCATATATGCATGTATGTGTGTACGTTTGTATGTATGTATTCTGCATATTCTTGTATTTGTGTTCGTGTTTATATGTGTGTGTATGTGTATGTTTGCATGTGTGTGTGTACTACTTTCTCCTTGTGTGTGCATGTCTGAGTGTGTGTGGGTTTTTGAGACTATGTAGAGCATCTGTTGTGTATGGATGTATGTCTCAACGATCTTAATGTTGAGTTTGACCTCCTTCAGAACTTTTCTAAATCTACGGGCTCGTACCACGTGTTCACCCTGTTTACTTTGTCACAAAATTTATATATATATATGTATATATATATATATATATATATATATATATATATATATATATATATATATATATATATATATATATATATATATATATATATATATATATAACGTATAGATGTATGTACATAGACGTATCTATATATGCATATATATATATATATATATATATATATAGAGAGAGAGAGAGAGAGAGAGAGAGAGAGAGGGAGAGAGAGAGAGAGAGAGAGAGAGGGAGAGAGAGAGAGAGAGAGGGAGAGAGAGAGAGAGGAGAGAGGAAGCGAGAGAGAAGTGTGTGTATGTGCAAAAATAGCTCTGAGTGGCCAGTGCATTTATCTGAACAACATGGACAAATACAGGCATATCAAATACCATACAACATAAATTCGTGAATTATTAAACTTAATTCTGCCATTAGAAGACAAATCATTATAACAGAATGGCAAATATGACCAGCGAATGTCCGTTTCAAAACTGAATAACAAGAAAAGACGATTCTCTTTTTAATATGAGGAGTTATCCCCCTTATATCGATTTTCACATAATCAGTTTCGTTTAATTTGAAGTTGAAAATATTCGTCTTTTACTCTTATTCTTTTATTCTTTCATTTGTTTCAGTTACCAGATTAGGAATATACTGGAGCACAACCGGTAAGTGTTTTAGTCAAACAAATGGTTCCCAGTACTAATTCATTACTTATTCTAATGGGTCTTTTTCCCCCCGAAGTGCTATGTTACGAGGATGGAAACCAGTGAATCTCAACCAGGATCCATATGGCCCCCGAGGGTCCATATAAGCAGGGGCGTGGCTAGGGTAAATGGCGCCCAGGGCAAGCATCAAACTTGCGCCCCCGCCCCCCCCCCCCCCACCACCACCACCCACCACCACAACCAAAAAGTGGGAACACGCATAGAAATGGCTTAATTAGAAAATGCTCTTGGCCAATATTGCGCCTGCTTCAAAGTGGCGCTCAGTGCATGTGCCCTGCTTGCCCCATGCTAGCTACGCCCCTTATATAATATAAGATTTTGTGGGGTTCATGTAACAAAATAGTAAACTCGGGATCAATAATAGTAGTTTAATGTTCCCTGAAAATATGTTGCTTTATATGTATGTACTGGTATGTATTGCAACAAACGGGTTTCTTCCTGTGACATTTTACGTAGTTCTTTTCTACTTTAGGCACAAGGCCCGAAATTTGGGGGGAGGGGGGCAGTATTTCTAGCAGTTAACAACAATATACACATTATGTATGTATGTATGTATGTATGTATGTGAAGGCGCATGGCTCAGTGGTTAGAGCGTCGGGCTTACGATCGTGAGGTTGTGAGTTCGATTCCTGAACCAGGTCGTGTTTTGTGTTGCTGAGCAAAACACTTTATTTTAGGTTGCTTCAGTTCACTCAGCTGTAGAAATGAGTTGCGACGTCACAGGTGCCAAGCTGTATCAGTCTTTACCTTTCCCTTGGATAACATCGGTGGCATGGCGAGAGGAGGCTGGCACGCATGGGCGACTGCTGGTCTTTCATAAAAACAACCCCAGGTCGTGCGCTCGCCGGCGAGACTTGTACCCCCGGAGGGGTCGAGTTTCTATGTATGTGTGTATGTATGTATTTGTGTGTGTGTTTGTCGCCCCACCATCACTTGACAACCGATGTTGGTGTGTTTACGTTCCCGTAACCTAGCGGTTCGTCATTGATACCCGATAGAATAGGAACCAGGCTTACAAAGAATAAGTCCTGGAGTCGATTTGTTCGACTGAAGGCGGTGCTCCAGCATGGCTGCAGTCAAATGGCTGAAACAAATTTTTAAAAATGTGTATGTATGTATGTATGCATGTGTGTGTGTTACGTTCACACAACATACGCATGCGTACACACATTCTCCCACGACCTTCAGTAGAGGGAGATAACTTGTGTCATATGCTTAGCAGTTTGATTTCGTTGCCAAAATCTTAATTAACTCCCTTCGTTTATCTAATTATCTTATTCATATGTATAAAATGTCTTTATCGCAGTTTCTTTGTTAGTATTCTTTTTGTCTAAAGTAGATCTTGGCAAACTTAAAGATTTAATAAAACCTGTTAATTTAATTATAGAAAAAGGACCAAGATAACACACTCTTAATTTTTTTTCCATCTTATCTTAATACATTCTCACCTTACGTTGAAAATTGAAACCATCGGTCTCCTTGCCTGCCAGCATCACGCAAAGGATTGGATGTTAGATAAATAAATAAATAAATAAATAAATAAATAAAGAGAGAAAGAAAGAAAGAACGAAAGAACGAAAGAAAGAAAGAGAAAAAAGAAAGAAAGAAAGAAAGAGGAAGAGAGGAAGAAAGAAAGTAAAAAAGAAAGAGAGAAAGAAAGAGAAGGAGAAAGAAAGAAAGAAAGAAAGAAGGAAAGAAAGAAAAAGAAAGAAAGAAAGAGAAAGAAAGAGAATGAAAAAGGCGTCGCTGCTGAAAATCTGTTCAAAGGTTTATTTACCTATATTCAGTGGAATAATCCACTGGTTTTCAAAAATAGAAATATTAATACTTCTAAATCTCTCTAAACAGACTGTCAGCAGCGACACCTGCTGGCTTCCGCTACTTCACATTGAAAAGGGGAAAATACCCCGAAACTAGTCTGTGGATGTTGAACCAGCAAGGGGAAGCTGCTGACCTCCCCTGTTCGAAGGTTGTAATGGACACGGGTTTGTGTGTCACATAGCTAGCTCGAGACAGTGGCCTCTTGGAGTTAATCAACGGCAGCATTCATTCTATTTTCCTTGACTGCCATGTTAGCTTAACGATAACTATTGATATCCAGTACTGCTGCCGTAGTCTCCTTTAGAGAGATTTAGAAATATTAATATTTCTATGATAGCTGAATCATCCATGTCATAATCCAGCTTGCTCATAATGGCAAAAATAACTGAAAAAAACAAAATCTCAATAAACAATGTTGAAGCAAAATACCCGTATGTTCTATAAAATTTTAAAAGTTTGCTTCTTCATCATGCACTGTAGTGAATAATATGTCAGATTTTATAAATGTGACAGTCTCCTATGACTCGATAGCCCTACATCAGTGTCTGGGTAAGGTTGTTACATTGAAAAAGTAAAAAAATGTAACCCTCACATTAGGCCACCAAATACGCAGACATTGCCTTTGATAAAAAGCTAAGTGCTTTGATATTTTTCGGTTAGTTCCCCTACTTTATAAGTCAACCTAACAATCATAATGTTCATGAGGTATTATAGACTTATCTTAGAAAAAAAAAAAAAAAAATAGCAGGCTCAAACTGGAAAAAATGGTTGTTAGACATCTTACTTACAATGAATGCATTAGGGGTAATACCATACTGCCTATGCCATTAAACCCAACACAAACATTGCTGAATAAAAACAAAATTGGGCATATAGATTTTAGAATATTTATTTTAGTTTTCTAGAGTTTAGATCTGTGGACTTTATATTATCAAATAACTGGCCAATTTTTGTTATGAATCTGGCTTGCCAGTTCCAAAGGCTTTCTGAATCTTCTCGGTAGTCTGGGATTGCGTATCACTAAGTTTGCAGCAGAATTTGATACAGTATTTTTACTCAGTGTGCTCGGCCATCTTCACACAAAAAGAAAAATTGCACAACACACTCTTAATGTCTGTACTCAATGCATTACTGCAGGCGAATAGCGCAACCTACAGAAAATTTTTTGCACCTGCTCAGGAAGGATGTGGCCATCTAATATCCATGCGAATTTTGCTCACACATAATTATTTTGTGAAAAAAGAAAAATTAATGTTGGATACTTTTTGATTCCACCTCATGTATATATACATATATTATGCATATCTATCTATCTATCTATCTCTCTCTCTCTCTATATATATATATATATATATATATATATATATATATATATACATATATATATACATATATATATATATATATATATATATATATATATACACATATACATATATATATATATATATATATATATATATATATATATATATATACACATATATTATGCATATATATGTATATATATATGTGTGTATATATATATATATATATATATATATATATATAAGGTGAGAATTTACAAAAAAACAAACGGCGAAGACGGGTGTGTAAACAACAAACAGATGTATTAGTTTAACGCTCAGGAAGTGAGAAAGTCTTTCACGTTTCGAGCCTAACGCTCTTCAACAGAAAGGAACACAGAAATAAACAGGGAGAGAAAGTAGAAAAAGGTTTAGTGGCTAGCGATCAATCATATATGTATATATATATATATATATATATATATATATATATTGCCGTGCTAGAGAAGACTCTTCAAGTCAAGGGTAATCATATTCATGGAAGATATTGGTGTCATGCAAATGGCACCCATGCCGGTGGCACATAAAAGCACCCATTACACCCTCAGAGTGGTTGGTGATAGGAAGGGCATCCAGCTCTAGAAACTATGCCATATCAGACTGGAGTGCGGTGCAGCCCTACAGCTTACCAGTCCTGGTCAAACCATCCAACCCATGACAGCATGGACAGCGGACGTTAAATGATGATGATGATGATGACGACAACATATGTTACACACATATTCATTCACACACACACACACACATACACACACACTCACACACTTATATATGTATATTTCTGTCTATTAATGTTACACACATACATGTACATAGCTATATCCATATTCATACATACAATACACACATACACACACATGTACACACACACATACACACAGATTTTACATGTGCATTAAATCAGCTTTGCTTGAACATTATTATTGACAAAGTAGCCAAGAGGTGAGTGGGAGCAGAGTGATGCAACTGCAGTTGCTGCAATACACCACTTTACTCACACACACACACATGCACACTAACACACAAGCACATACATACATACATACATAACGCTACTAATACTACTACCATCACTACAGCTCTCACTCCTATCGACCACTATTACCATGGCAACAGCTATCACCAACAACATCATCACTACAACAAACTTTAGCAGTACAGAGACCACCAGAACGCTACAACCAACACCAGCACATACATCATACCAGCACCACGGCTGACAACAGCAGCACCTTGACCACTACCGTTATCAACACCACCACCTCACCACTCTCAAAGCTACTGCTGCTACCACCATGACAACCACGACTAGCAGCTACAAGTTAATACCTTCCTTACTGCAGCCAATACTGTCTTCACTTGCTATGTCCTGTGAAAGTGAGTGACCCAGGAGTTAGGGTGTTGCAGGAAGATGTGGGCCAAACATTGAGAAAGGATCTTTGATGTTGGGCCTCTCTGAGGAAATGACAAGGGGTCAAGAGATGTGGTGATTTGCTGTGCTTGGTAGGACACGCCAAGCTAAGTAAAATCGCTTCTTTCAGGTGCCAGTGCTACTTAAAAAGCACCCATGTCAGTGGCACATGAAGAGCACTCGTGCCTGTGGCACATGGGGAGCACTCGTGCCAGTGACACATGAAGAGAACTCGTGCCAGTGGCACATGAAAACACCCGTGCCAGTCCCACATACAGAGCACCCAGCATACTCTGTAAAGTGGTTGGTATTAGGGTTAGGGCATCCAGCCATAGAAACCAAACTACAACAGACAGTTTGAGTCTGGAGAGCTCCCTGCTCCCCAACTCCATGTCAAACCATCCAACCCATGCCAGCATGGAGTGCAGATGTTAGACGATGCCGGGTGGAAGGTTGTGTTCTTGGGCAAGGTACTTCATTTCACGTGGCTCCAGTCCTCTCGGCTGCAAATGGTTAACCCTGAGACAGACTACCTTCTCGCTCAGGGACGAAATGTTGGTCTGCTCACCTCGCCAGTTGGATTGGCATCATTCAAAAACCTAAAACGATGCAAAGCGCATTGTGTCCAGTGATGTATAACAACATCCAAAAGTCTGGTTGATCATGTGATTATGTGATTACGTGTACCACCACCACCATCATCTGCAACATCACCACCACCGCCACTAACAACCATCACCTGCAACACAACCACCATCACCATCACTTGCAACACAACCACCACCACCACCACCACCATCACACCGTCACCTGCAATACCACTGCCACCACCACCGTCATCACCACCACCACCACCACCATCACCTGCAACACCACCACCACAACCGCCGCCACTACCACCACCACAACCACCATCACCACCGCCGCCATTACCACCACCACCACAGCCATTGAACCAGCACCACCAACAATAACACCAGGTATAACAGCTGACACCATCAACTGACAGTCTATAATTTTCTCTCTTCAGACAAGTAAATTCCTTCTTGTTTGGTTTATAAATAGAAATCAATTGTTTCCTAGATTAGAGATATTGACAGCACCAGGGATTGAGTGCAACATATTTATGACTTGCTTCACAATCATTCATTTTGTCAAGTACCTGGTTATTATAGTATGTGTAGGGGTGCGTGCTGCTCTCTCTCTCTTTCTCTCCTCCTTTATATATGTCATGGGTTCAGTCGCACTGCATGGCACCTTGGACTAACCAAAGCCTTTTGAGTGCATTTGGTAGATGGAAACTGAAAGAAGCCCATCGTATATATATATACAATGGTCACACTGAATCATAAAATCCCACAGGATCTTTGCATTTCTATTTTCGACGATGCCTTCAGGTTTGTGGTTGTACCAATATTTGCTCTGTCAAGTCCATACTTGTTTATTATTATTATTATTTAATGAATACAATATGAAGGTCACTGCTAACTCTCACTCTGCATGCAATTGTGTGCTGCCATCTGTTGGCATGCTACAGAACTAGTCCAGGAATATTTTGACACCACCTCGTATATGTATATGTACAGCAACCTGTGTGTGTATAATGTGTGTGGGTGTGTGTATATCATATATATATGTACGTATGTATGTATAAACCTCATACTCATAGCAGTTAGTAAAAAATGGCTTATGTGACGAGAATTCCCTGATACAGATGGATGCATAGCCACACACACACTCAGACACACACGTCACCTCACCACCACTGCTACCACCTCCTCCATTGCTGCCACCACCACCATTACACAGAAGATAAAGTGTTATCGACTTCCTCTCAACTGAAACGCCATCGTATTATCATTATCAACAATCTGTTCACAATCCATTATTGCGGACAAGTGGATATAAGTGCTTCTGTCGTTCTATCAGGTATTGCAAAAGGTTAGGCTTTGTACTGTGGCAAGGTCATGTTTAAATACTAAATAGTGTTTGTTTGTTTTTTAACTATTTTAGATCAAATTATAAGGTGCAACTAGGATGACCGAGGGAACGGATTACTGGACCATCTTTTTTTCTCACTCTCACTATGACTGTCACTCTGTCCTTTTCTAATTTTATCTCGTCTTTCTCACCTGAAGTAGCCAAGTATCTCCTCTATTGTAAGGCAACTATCTCTGTCTTTCTACTCTATTCTGACATCTAACCTGGTTCGCAGCCACTTATCTCAGTTCCCTCTCACAGTAGAGAGGTCTTTGTCTTGCAGAATAAAAAGCACTTGTGCTGGTGCCATGTAAAGAACACCTGTGCTGGTGCCACATAAAAAGCACCTGTGTTGAGGTCACATAAAAAACATCCAGTGCACTTTGTAAAGTGGTTGCCATGGGGAAGGACATCTAGCTTAGAAACCATGCCAAAACAGATGATTGGAATCTGGTGCAGCCCCTGGCTTTGCTAACCCCTGTCAAACTGTCCAACCCATGCTGCCAGCATGGAAAACAGACGTTAAATGATGATGATAATGATTGTCAGAAGGTGTCTGTTCAGATCTGCTGTTGGTCTTGAGGAGACTATTTTGTTAAACCTGATGACATTAATTTCACCCAGGTATTACAAGGAATGGGTATCAGATCACCTGGAGAAATATTTGGAGGTGAGAATTGTTCAGCACACCTGGATAAAATGCTTAAGCAGTACTTCTTTTGGCTCTTTATGTTCTGAGTTCAAATTCCTCTGGGGTCAGCCTTGCTTTTCCTTCTTTTGGGGTTGATGAAATAAGTACCAGCTGAACACTAGGGTTGATGTAATTGACTAAATCCCTGGCCACAAAATTTCAGGCCTTGTGCCTAAAAACAGAAAACGTTGTTGTTGTTATGGTTGTTGTTATCACTATTATGACCTTTTCTTCTCCTTCCAATTTTGTTTCCATTTCTTGCCGAGTGTCTTCCCAATACCTAGGGCAAAGAAACTCATTATGTACATTGATAGGCCATTAAACTAAACACACCAGCTTGTTCATTTTCAAAATGAAATAAAGTCATGTGAAAGAGTCATTATTATTATTATCATTATTATTATTATTATTATTATTATTATTGAGGTCACTGCTTGAAATCAAACTCGGAATCTTGGGGTTAGTAGCCCGCACTCTTAACCACTACGCCATATGCCCGTGGGCAATTATGGAGTGAATTTTAGGGCTTATAAATCAAATATTTTCTTATCCTTCCTTAATACCGGTTCCCATATGCTATTCATATCTGCACCCGGTCTGCTTAGGAGGTTGTTGTGTCCTAGCATATGTGCTGCTTCTTTCAGCTTTCGTATTTTCCAGTGGTGTTCTCTGTTTATTATTTTAACTTCATCCCACAGGGGGAGGTGGTCTCCATTTTTCCATACATGATCAGCTATACCCGATTTATCAATATCTCCTCGTCACAGCTTTGCGATATTCCTCTACCCTTATTTTGAGGGGAAGCATGTTTCGCTTTTGTATAAACTACCACAACTGCATGGGATGGAGTACACACAGGTTTTGGTCATATTCTCATATATATATATACATACACACATACATACATACATACATATGCACATACATACATACATGTATGCATGCATACATGCATACACACACATATATACATATTTATTTATTTACTCATGTATGTGTACATGCATGTATGTCTGTGTATGTACAATGGGCTTCCTTCAGTTTCTGCTTACCACATCCACTCATTAGGTTTTGGTCAATCTGGCATCATAGCTGAAGGCATTCTTTCAAAGTGCCATACACATGGATTTTAACCAAATACTATGATTCTGGAAAGCATTCTTCTTAACACGCACACATACACACACACACCTGCCTATACATGAAGTAGATAACAAACCAGTTGACAAAAAGGAAAAACGAATGATTGTGAAACAAGTCATAAATATGTTGCACTCAATCCCTGGTGCTGTCAATATCTCTAATCTAGGAAACAATTGATTTCTATTTATAAACCAAACAAGAAGGAATTTACTTGTCTGAAGAGAGAAAATTATAGACTGTCAGTTGATGGTGTCAGCTGTTATACCTGCTTACTGATGGTGGTGGTGGTTGCAGTGATGGCAGTGGTATTAGTAACACTATGTGTGTGAGAGGGGGGAGGGAAGAGGAGTGAAGTGGTGTACTGCAGTAACTGCAGTCACATCCTCCTCCTCCCACTGACCTCTTTGCCACCACCACCTTATTAATAATAATGTACAGTCAAAGCTGGCTTAATAGAACGTGTAAGATGTATGTATGTGTGTGTATGCATGTGCAACTGTGTGTTTATGTATCTGTGTGCAATACACACACACACAGACATACATATATGTATACAAACTTATATATATATATACACGCACACACATATACATACACATATATGCATGTGTGTGTATATATATATATATACACACACACAGATATACAAATACATACACACACACACAGTGAAAGAGAGAAAGAGAGTGGCAGATAAATAAGACAAATATTCCTAATAACCCTTTCTACTAAATTTTTGGGGAGGGGATAGTCAATTACATCGCCCCCATCCTCCACCTACCCCAGTACTCTACTGGTACTTATTTTATTGATCCTGAAAGTATGAAAGGCAAAGTCCACCTTGGTGGAATTTGAACTTGGAATGTATAATTCACAATAATAATTATGAAATTATAACAGAGGCAAGTAAATCAAAATTGTAGTCATGGCCAGTGCCGCCTGACTGGCACCCATGCTGGTGGCACATGATAGCACCATTTGAGCATGTGTCGATGCTAGTCCCACCCAACTGGCTCCCTGTGCCGGTGGCACATAAAAAGCACCATGCAAACGTGGTCGATGCCAGCGCCCCCTAACTGGCCCCCATGCTGGTGGCATGTAATAAGCACCCACTACACTCTCGGAGTGGGTGGCGTTAGGAAGAGCATTGAGCTGTAGAAACCTTGCCAGATCAGACTGGAGCCTAGTGCAGCCACCTGGCTTGCCAGTCCTCAGTCAAACCAATCAACCCATGCCAGCATGGAAAGCAGACATTAAACGATGATGATGATGATGATGATGATGATGATGATGACATAGAATTATGAAAGCATCAAATGGCTGTTAAGTTCCACTAGAGTAAAACTAGTATCAAAAGGTTCCAAAGGGAAAGAAATGATCAAGAAGAGATGTCAAGAAAGGGAGACATGAACATACACACTCATAGATACACAAGCATATATATATATATATATATATATATATATATATATACACAGGTGTGTATATGCGTACATATGTATATGTATACATAATGGACTTCCTTTAGTTTTCAGTTTCTGTCTAACGAATCGCCTGGAGCCTGGAGCCTGGAACTTGGAGCCTAGAGTCTGTAGCCTGGAGCCTAGAGCCTGGAACTTGGAGCCTAGAGTCTGGAGTCTAGAGCCAGGAGCCCGGAGCCTAGAGTCTGGAGCCAGGAGCCTAGAGCCTGGAACCTGGATTCTGGAACCCGGAGCCTGGAGCTTAGGGCTATAGAAAACATATATGTTATATTGATTAAGTAATGAGAAGACTGCAAAATCGATGCAACACATGTTGAGTCCTACACATAAAGGACAACAGCAGGATGGGTCAAAATGAATGTTGTACAGAATAAAGTTGAATACCAAATCCATCTTCTCATAACTTAATTACTATAATTACCCTAACTGATACTGCAGCGTTCCTGGAGTAGATCCAACAGAAGTATACCCTGACTGCAGACGACAACAGGTAGCCTGAACTATGCCAGTGCTCTCATCTTTGAAACACACTAATCGACTTATACCTATTAATCCAAAATATTTATTATTATATTTATTATATACATATATATGTATATGTATATATGTTTATGCATATATATGTGTGTGTATATATATGTGTGTGTGTGTGTGTGTGTGTGTGTGTGTGTGTGTGTGTGTGTGTGTGTGTGTGTGTGTGTGTGTGTGTGTGTGTGTGTGTGTGTGTGTGTGTGTGTGTGTGTGCACTGTCTCAAGTCCTCATTAAAGGCCTATGATATGCAGGAGACTGACTGGGAGGACAATGCCTGTCATCACCACAGATGGAGGAAGCAGGTTAAGGAGGGAGTCGACACTTTTGAGAGAGTACATATTCAGCATGAAGAACTTAAGCGTGCTGCTTGAAAGTGCACGGCTGGTGTAGTGAATGGGGAAAGCTTGGTCTGCAATGTTTGCAGTTGTGTTTGCTTGTCAAGAGCAGGTCTCATTAGCCACCAATGGAGCTGCAAATGCAAAATATAAGTTAGTCCTAGAACTCACAATTTTCCTGAAGGTCAGCAACGGTCTTCCTTGGCCACAAGTGGACAGCCATCATCATCATATGTGTGTGTGTGTATATATATACAGAAGTACCTCGGTTTTCGACTGCCTCTGATCACGAATAAATCGTACTTTTATCTCCTGTCTTCCTCATATTCATTTACTACAGCAGTACCTCAGTTTACGAATAAATCATGGTTTATATATATCTATATCTATGTATTTATATATAAAGCAGGATTTATTTGTGATCAAAAACCAATGTACGACTGTATATATATATATATATATATATATATATATATATATATATATATATATATATATATATATATATATATATACATATATATATATATATATATATAAATATATATATATACATATATATATATATATATATATATATAAATATATATATATATATATTGAATATATATATATATATATTCAATATATGACCGCGTGCGTATCGTTGGCAGTTTTCTTTCTCCGTCTTCATTTCTTTGGACTTTTGCTATATTTCTGATGAAGAGCTCTGCTTGAAACATGAAATCCTCTTTCTTTTCTTTCCTTTCCGGAATGTCCAGTAACACGAACCACCCAGCAGAGTGGACTTAGTGCTTTTTACGTGGCACAAGCACAGGCGAGGTCAGTTTTGGCAAGGTTTTTTTTTTACAGCTGGATGCCCTTGCAAACACCAACCACTTAATATGTGAACTGGATGCTTTTTAAGTGGCACCTGTGCTGACAGGATCACCAAGTAACTTGCAAGACAAAAATCTTTTGAGAGATAAGGGTACTGGAGGAGGCAATCTTGTGTCAGATGATGAAAGGCAGAAACAGGTGTCTTGCTATAGAGGAGGTACAAGGTTACCTGGCCAAAGAGAGAGAGAGGGACACAAGATTGCCTCCTCCAGTGCCCTTGTTCATCATAGTCCTCCAGGCAATAACAGAGGAATTCAAGATAGGCTGCCCCTCATAGCTCCTTTGTGCTGATGACCTTGCTCTAATAGCTGAGTCACTATCAGAACTAGAGAAGAAGTTTCAGGTGTGGAAGCAAGGTCTAGAATCGAAGAGTCTTAAAGTCAATCTAGCAAAAACTAAAGCCTTAGTAAGTAGGAAGGCAGACAAATCACATCTTCAGGTAGATGGCCCTGCTCAATCTGTAGAAAAGGTGTAGGTAGAAACTCCATAAGATGTACCTGGTGTAAGCTATGGACACATAAGAGGTGCAGCAATATCAAAGGAAGGTTAACTGGGAAGATAATTTTTGTGTGTGGCAGATGCACAGGCACAATAAACACCAAAGATGTACAGAAAAGAGATTCCATCACATGCCAGGGGGAAAAACTAGAAGTAGTTGATAGCTTCTATTACCAAGGTGCCCAAGTTAGTAGTGGGAGTGGATGTTCTGAGAGTGTAGCTGCTAGAATCAGAATAGCCTGGGCAAAGTTCAGAGAGCTTCTACCTCTGCTGGTGAAAAAGGGCCTCTCACTCAGAGTGAAAGGTAGACTATATGATGCCTGTGTGTGAACAGCCATGCTACATGGCAATGAAATATGTGTTGTGACTGCTCAGGACATGTGTAGGCTTGAAGTGGATGTGTAATGTCAGTATGCATACATGACAAAGTATAAGTGCCCTGAGAGAAAAGTTGGATACAAGAAGCATCAGATGTGGTGAGCAATGTAAGAAGAAAGTGAACTTCAAGCAATCCATAGAAAATATTTTTAAAAAAACCCAACTTTTAAGAACAATAGTGGATTTACTGGTGCAGAAGCTTGTGAATATTTTCCCATATCGAAGTACAATAATTTGAAAATAATTATTTTATATTTCACAGCTGGCATCCAAGATTGTCAGGTATGTGAATAAAAATCCAAGAGTTGAGGAATGGAACAAATAAAATCCAGGCTACATATGTTTCATAGCAAGCGGAACCTCAGAAGTGGTAAATATCCAAGAGAGGTGCATAACGCAGGCTACTCTTCAAACCGAAGGTATCTTGATTATATGAAGTTTACTTTTTTGCTACAAGGCCCATGTTAACACAGAGGATTTGACATACAGATATATCATCATCATCATCATCATCATTTAACGTCCATTTTCCATACTGACATAGGTTGGACGGTTTGACATGGACTGGTAAAGCAGAAGACTACACCATGCTCCATTATTTAGATTGGGTGCCCTTCCTAACACCAACAACCCTTTATTGTTTCCAGCTCCAACTCCGATCCCACAGCCCAGGTTACAACATAGGCTATGCTTTCAGATTTTCTGGATAAAGTGTTCAGAAATAACCCAACAAGTTTACCATTAATCCCATGAAATATTCATAGATCTTGCTAATAATAATAATAATAATCTTTTTCTACTATAAGCACAAGGCCAGACATTTTGGGTGAGGGGGATAGTCAATTATATTGACCCCTAGTATTCATCCGATATTCCGTTTATAGAGGGAAAGGATGAAAGGCAAAGTCGACCTCAGTAGAATTTGAACTCAGAACATCAAGGTGGATAAAATACCACCAGGCATTTCACCCGAATTGCTAACGTTTCTTGCCATGATAATAATAATAACAATCCTTTCCACAATAGGCACAAGGCCTGAAATTTAGGGGAGGGGACTAGTTGATAACATCAACCCCAGTGTCTCACTGGTACTTAATTTATCAACCCCCAAAAGAATGAAAAGTAAAGTCGACCTTGGCGAGATTTGAACTCAGAATGTAGCGACTGGTGAAATGCTGCTAAACATTTCATTTGGTGCACTAACAATTCTGCCAGCTCACCACCTTAATATGAATAATAATAATAATAATAATAATAATAATAATAATAATAATAATAATCCTTTCTCCTGGAAGCACAAAGCCTCAAATTTGGGGGAAGGGATTAAGACGATTACATCAACCTCGGTGTGTAACTGGTACTTATCTAATCGATCTCAAAAGGATGAAAGGCAAAGTCAACCTCGGCGGAATTTAAACTCAGAATATGAAGACAGAAAAAATACCGCAAAGCGTTTTGCCCGGCATGCTAACGATTCTGCCAGCTCGCCACCTTAATACGAATAATGATGATGATGATGATGATAATATTTGGTCAATTATATCAACCCCAGTACCTGACTGTTCCTTATTTTAATGACCCTGAAATGGATGAAATGTAAAGTCACCCTCAGTTGGAGTTGAACCCAGAACGAGAAAAACCAAACAAAGGCATTTTGCCCAACACTTTGAAGCCTACCTTTTAAGAAGAGCATATTAGCCAATGCCACTGAGCCCTGTGCTTAACAGACCCTTAATTTTATCTACCCTAGAAAGGTGAGAGGTAAAACTGACCACACCAGAATTTGAACTCACAAAGTCACATTTCATGCCAACACAATTTCTAATAACCCTTGTAGTAAGAAACTCTAGAGAGAGCAGAAGATCTTCAGATTAGGTCTCCTCCATATGCAAGTGTTTTGGCCCTGGGCTGCTTCCAGATCATGACTCTTAGGTACCCCTCTGCTGTCACATTTTATGCTATTGTTTGCATTGCAATCCTCCTGGGTGGTTGAGGTACCCCAGGGCCAAGGTACCTCGGGCGTCGTAAACAGTTCAGCCTAAGACGCCAGATAACTGTAGGGTAAATTATACCTTTTGAATTTCAGTCCCATTCTTCCTTGAACTTTTCTCAACTGCTTTCTGTTATTGTCTCCAAAGCTTTGGTTCTCTTCCAGAAATTTAGAGCCATTTCAGGAGATTTCGCACCCACCTCTGTGGAAAAGACTTCGATTTTTGAAGTGACATTTTCTCAGTTTGACATCTAAACTGTCGTATTTTTCTGTCTAACTATGCTGACAAGCTAACGCAATTCATAATCGAGTTTGCATTGCAGCAACTTTTATGGGAGATAACTCTGAGTAGCTTGCTGTAGCGTACTGACTGGATTTAAATTATGTTATAATTGACTTCCGGTATGTTAGGTGCTGCTTGTATTAGAGGGTGTCGCTTATACCGTTAAAAGTAGGCTTTTAACGTTTGCTTGCTTGTTACCGGCAAACCTACCTGTGAAGAAAAAAATAGCCACGGATACTTGTTGTCTACAACATTGGATACATACAAACATATCACCAGATAATATATATTTGTATACATGTATATATAACTATATATCTATAGATATATGAGTATGCACTTGTAGGATATGTGTTACTGTATATCAATGTATATATAGAATTTAAAATATTTTTTTTACAAAAAAAAACCCCAGCTTTGTTGTTGGTGGAGGAGGTGGTGATTTTGTCCTAAGAGGAAAAAGTATATTATATAGTAACATATATATTACGTATATGGTCGTGACTGACTGGAAAAGATGAGCGCCTCAAATTCAACAGTGTCTGCTTGTGAACCTTTACCAGTTGTCGATGTACAAGGCGACAGACGGTGGATTAATGTCGTAAGTAATTTCCCCCTCCCTCTTTTTCTAATATATATATGGGTATGTGTATGGTCTAACGAGACAGACTACGAAGTGTCTTATTAAATATTAATTCAGCTGTAATATGTTTAACAAATATACCATCCAGGGATCCGCCATGGAGCCGTTCAACATGCTAGAAATAATAGCCAAATCCCCCTCAAATCACACCCATATAATTTTGGAGATTCGGTAGATATATATAAACCAGGAAAAGAAACAGGATGGCCACGGTTAGAATGCGTTTGACGAGAAGTTGCCTGTTCTTGGCCGATCGGGGGCTAAATTACAACGATGTCTTTAATGTGGGTGGGGCATATACTAACGAGGGGACTACTATATGATTGCACTGTATGCTAAATATAGCAGTTAAATTCATGTAAACTCACTCTCTACTATCCGTTTTTGATAAATAAAGAGATGAGTCGCAAGACAATGTAGTCATGGAAACAACAAAAAGGCGAGACGGTCATGGCAGGAACATCTTTTACTTAAGTCTGATTGGGACTAAACAATAGGGTTTACGTATTAGCTTCACGGACTTCAACCTCTGTGTGTACGTGTTTATATATATATATATATATATATATATATATGTGTGTGTGTGTGTGTGTGATTCGTTTACAAGGCTAAGCAGGTTGAAACTTCGAAGTCACTATCCAAGCTATTCTTGTAAAAGCAACATAAATATGTTCTCTTTTGAAAGTATTGAGCAATCCTTCTGTTTAATGTAAATTTTTTTTTTTTTTTATTATAATTGAAGATAGAGCAAACGTGTTATATATATAAAATGTGTGTGTGTCGATTAAATATATACCAACCTAGTACGTAGGATTGGCAGTAATTTAAGAATATCATATCGGAAGTCTTACTGTTTTGTTCCGGCTCTTTGCATTCTGAGTTCAAATCCTACCATGAGCCACACTGGGGTTTGACTTTATCTGTCGGCATAGTTTAGCGTCAGCACCCGATATTTTGACTTTCATTAACGGGTGGGGTCCTCAGGTCAGATGTCCAATTTCAGTATATCTTCTCTCATCAATAAAAGATTAATATAGGTATATGTAAATAAATACGTGTATATATATATATATATATATATATATATATATATATATATATAATATATACACACACACACATTTAGAAACGTTTATAAACATGCGTTTGTCTATATATATATATATATATATATATATATATATATATATATATACATACACGTACATTTTTTTCTATATACATATGTAACGATGCTTATATATGTGTGTGTGTCTAATTTTATATTGGTGTCTAATTTTATGCATGCATAATCGTGTGTGGGTATCTTCCTAATTTAACGACCATTTTCCATGCTGGCATGCGTTGGACGGCTCAAAAGATCTGAGTCATAGGTCTGCATTATGCAGCAATGTCTACTGTTCATTTTTTTTTTTTTTTTTTGGCATGACTGGATGGCCTTTGAAGAGTATCCAATCATAGAAACCAGTTTTCAGTATCTATTGTTTTATTTCCACCCCCTTTTAGTGCACCAGCACTGGTGGAGTTGCCATGTTACTCACTAAACTAAAAACCCTGGTCAGCGAGAGGGGGTGTAGTGGCGAAGGAGGCAGTTGTATGCGAGATGAGAGGGGGATGTTGAAGTATGAAAGAAGGGGATAGAAATAGGTTTCTTAATATGGAGGAAATATGTTCTTTTACTAGTTTCAGTCATTTGACTGCGGCCATGCTGTAGCACCGCCTTTAGTCGAGCAAATTGACCCCAGGACTTATTCTTTGTAAGCCTAGTACTTATTCTATCGGTCGTTTTTGCCGAACCGCTAAGTTACGGGGACGTAAACACACCAGCATCGGTTGTCAAACAATGTTGGGGGACAAACACAGACACACAAACATACACACATATATACATATATACGACGGGCTTCTTTCAGTTTTCGTCTATCAAATCCATTCACAAGGCCTTGGTCGGCCAGAGGCTATAGTAGAAGACACTTGCCCAAGGTGCCACACAGTGGGACTGAACCCGGAACCATGTGGTTGGTAAGCAAGCTACTTACCACACAGCCACTTGATCCTATGATGGTTATCTCACAATATAAAAGATCTGGGTGAGAGTCATCAGGGTGGAGAGAAAGAGATGAAAATGGTGACAAGATGTCAGAGTGTAGTACCCTCTAGGTACAAGGGGCTGAGAAGAGAATGGGCTCAGAAGATTGGGAAGTGCAGAGGGTAGAGGTTGCAGGAGTGTATGGGGAGTGTGAGGGATGGTTAGAGTTTGGGGTGGAGGGAAGGGGTGAGACGGAATCTAGTAAATGGGGAACAAGGGTGGAAAGGTGATTGATTATAAATATGGGTTGGTGAGAAAGTTGTGGAGAGAAGTACAGACAGGGTGAACTACAGCAGAATTATAATAATAATCCTTTCTACTATAGGCACAAGGCCTGAAATTTGGGTGGAGGGGATTAGTTGAATACATCGACCCCAGGGTTTCATTGGCACTTAATTTATTGAGCCCGAAAGGAAGAAAGGCAAAGTCGCCCAACGCAGAATTTGAACTCAGAACATAGCAACAGGTGAAATACTGCTAAGCATTTTGTCCAGTATGCTAACAATTCTGCCAGGTTACAATGCTTTCTACTCTAGGCACAAGGCCTGAAACTTTGGGGGAGGGAGCTAGTCAATTACATTGATTTCAGTGCATAACAGGTACTTAATTCATTGACCCTGAAAGGATGAAAGGCAAAATTAACCTTGGTGGAATTTGAACTCAGAATGTAAGAATGAATGAAATACCACTAAGCATTTTGCCTGGCGTGCTAATGATTCTGCCAGCTTTCTGCCTTAATAATAATATTTTCTACTGGAAGCACAAGGCCTTAAATTTGGGGGACAGGATTAACTCGATTACAGCGATCCCAGTGGTTGTACATTAGTGGTGGCCTTACATGTAAATGACTCTGGCTTTGGTCCTGCATTTGCTACAGCCAAGTCAGCTGCTGTGCAGTCTTTTGCACAATATTTCAACCCCTTTGTTACCAAATTTCTGTTGAAATTCTCTGCTTCAGTTAATTTTTTCCAAAATAATGAAGAATTGCATACAGTAATTTTGTCATTATTAATAGGTGCTGGCATAGCTGTGTGGTTAAGTTTGCTTCCCAATCAAGTGGTTTCAGGTTCAGTCCCACTGTGTAGCACCTTGAGCGAGTATCTTCTATTTTTATGCCCAAACTGACCAAAGTGGATTTAGGGGACAGAAACTGAAGGAAGCATGTCATGTGTGTACACACATATACACACACACACATGCTCGTAGCCATGGCCTATACCACTGTCGCATAACCGGCCCATTCAATCATTGGTCAATATTTTGTGCTTGAGAAGACCTCATGAGTCAAGTGAAATTGTTGTCATGGCCGATGCTGGTACTACCTGACTAGCATCTGTGCTAGTGGCATGTAAAAAGCACCATTTGAACATGGTTGTTGCCAGTGCCACCCGACTGGCTCCCATGCCAGTGGCACATAAAAAGCACCCATTTCACTTTAGGAGTGGTTGGCATTAGGAAGGGCATCCAGCTGTAGAAACCTTGCCAGATCAGATTGGAGCCTGGTGCAGCCTCCTGGCTTGCCAGTCTTCAGTCAAACAATCCAACCCATGCCAGTATGGTAAGCAGACATTAAATGATGATTTTTTTTTTCTTCGTTTAATGTCCACTTTCCATGCTAGCATGGGTTGGACGATTTGACTGAGGACTGGCAAGCCAGAAGGCTGCACCAGGCTCCAATCTGATCTGGCAGAGTTTCTACAGCTGGATGCCCTTCCTAATGCCAACCACTCCGAGAGTGTAGTGGGTGCTTTTACATGCCACCGGCACGAGGGCCAGTCACATAGTACTGGCAACGGCCACGCTCAAAAGGGTGTTCTTTACGTGCCACTTGCACGGGAGCCAGTCCAGCGGTACTGACAACAACCTTGCTCGAATGATTTTCTAACATGCCACCAGCATGAGTGCTAGAAGGTAACGCTGGTAACGATTACGTTCAAATGGTGCTATTTATGGGCCACTAGCACAGAAGCCAGACAGCTACTCTAGCAATGAACACACACGACAGTGCTGTTAGTGCTCCACTGGCGTGGTGCCAGTCATTGAGTATGGTTCAATTACGATTTCACTTGCCCCAACAGGTCATCGCAAGCAGAGTTTAGTGTCCAATGAAGGAGAGGTTGGCATGGGTGCCAGTCATCGAATTCGGTTCGATTTCGATTTCAGATTTCAAATTCCAAATTCACTTGCCTCAACAGGTCTTCGCAAGCAGGGTTTTTAGTGTCCAATGAAGTAAAGATATGGATTAGTGAGCTGGTTACACTTCTGGCAGAGATCATAGATTATGCTCTCACTTGCCTTGCCAGGTCTTCTCACGTACTGCATATTTCCAAAGGTCCTGGTCACTGGTCATTGTTTCAGTGATCCCTAAAGTTCGAAGGCCGTGCTTCGCCACCTCATCCCAGGTCTTCTTGGGTTTGCCTCTTCCACAGGTTCCTTCAACTGCTAGGGTGTGGCACTTTTTCACACAGCTATCCTCATCCATTCTTGCCACATGTCCATACCAGTGCAATCATCTCTCTTGCACACCACAATTGATGTTTCTTAGGTCTAACTTTTCTCTCAAGGTACTTACATTCTTTCAATTATGCACACTTACATTACACAGTGACGTCGCAACATTTTTCTACAGCTGAATGAACTGGAGTTACATGAAATAAAGTGCCTTGCTCAAGAACACAGCCCAGTCCAAGAATCAAACTCTGTACCTCATGATTGTGATCCTGTTGCTTTAGCCACTGAGCCATGCACCTATACACACAGACACACAGTCGTAGCCAAAAGTTTGCAGCATTTTCTTAAAAATTAAGATTATCATAGCCAAGTACAATTTCATTCAAATATATACAATATAGAGATATGCTTGCCTAATAACTGATTGAATGGTTCAATAACTTCTAACTGAGCCCCTGGATTGGTTGTTAGGCAAGTATATCTCTATGTTGTATATATTTGAATCAAATTGTACTTAGGCATAAAAATTTTGTGGAGAGGCATGGCTTAGTGGTTAGGGTGTTGGATGCACAATCATAAGATTGTGATTTCGATTCCTGGACCAGGCGATGCATTCTTTTCTTGAGCAGAACACTTCATTTCTCGTTGCCCCAGTCCACTCAGCTGTAGAAATGAGTTTAGCCTAGAGAGGAATGGGCTCTGCCAGGGTTTCCCCACCCTAGACACGCTGCATGGCTGCAGCATCCCAAGGGGTTAAGGGACTTTACTCTATAACTTGTTTCAGTCATTTGACTGCGGCCATGCTGGAGCACCGCCCTTTTAGTTGAATAAATTGGCCCCATGACTTATTCTTAGTAAGCTTAGTACTTATTCTATCGGTCTCTTTTGCTGAACCGCTAAATTACAGGGATGTAAACATACCAACATTGGTCATCAAGTGATGATGGGGAGACAAACACAAACACACAAATACATACATATATATATATATATAATTATATGACGGGCTTCTTTAAGTTTCCATCTACTAAATCCACTCACAAGGCTTTGGTCAGCCTGAGGCTATAGTAGAGACTTGCCCCAGGTGCCATGCAGTGGGACTGAACCTGGAACCATGTGGCTGGTAAGCAAGCTTCTTACCACACAGCCACTCAATTTTGATGTTTTAACAAATGTTCCAAACTTTTGGCCATGACTATATACAAAATCTTATTTGTCACTAGATTGTGGCCATGCTAGGGCACTGCCTTGAAGGTTCTAGTTAAATAATTTGACCCTAGTACTTTTTATTCTCCTCTTTAAAAGTTTGTTATTCACTCTATCAGTCTGTTTGGTTGAATTGCTTAGTTATAAGGACATAAAGCAACAATTGTTTGTCAAGCAGTGGGGTATAGACATATATATATATATAGGATATGGTGAATAGTCGTCTAAATTACGCAAAAGGGAAAATAACACTGTCATCTCATTTTAACAAATATATTTACCAAATTTACAAAAAAATATCTTGAAATATTAAAGAGTAAATTTTTTCAATAAAATCGCCATTGGCTTCAAACATAGCCTCCAGACGACTTCGCAATCTCCCGCTACGCTTCTGGATGGTCTCCTTGTTTAAGTTGTTGAATGCTGCCATAATCCTTGCCTTCTCGTTCAACAACGCCCTACACGTAATAATCAAGAGGGTTGCAGTCTGGGGAGTGAGGTGGCCAGATGTTAGGGGTGATGTGGTCTGAGAAATTGTCTGATAGCCATGAGTGGGTTTTCCTGCTTGTGTGGCATGGTGCAGAGTCCTGTTGCCAGATATAAGGTCTTCCAGCAGCCACCCTCTTGACCCAGGGCAGCACTACCTCATCCAGGCACTTGATGTAGGCCTCCGTGTTGAGTTTGAGGCCATGTGGGAAGATGAATGGAGGTATAATGTCACCATCACTAGTGATCACTCCAAACACCATAATGTTGGCTGGATGTTTGATTTTTATCACTCTCGGTACATGTCCTCAGATTGATACCCAAACACTCTGAAATGTTCGTATTGGAGCTTCCAGTGCTAATGCCAAGCACTACAGCATCGTTTCTAAATTTCTGGAAGAGTGAATTGCGTCATGGTGCTGTTTTTCTCACAGACGATGCCCAACTGATCCTATTATACTGTGTAGTCGACAAAATCAAAAACAAAGCACATGCACAAAATTAAAAGTATAAACTGGTGACAATTTACCGATCGCACCCTGTGTATGTATATGTATATGTATATATATATATATATATATATATAAAAACACACACATATACAACTGGCTTCTTTCAGTTTCCGCCTACCAAATCCACTTACAAGGGTCTGGTTGTCTCGGGGCTATAGTAGAAGTCACTTGCCCAAAGTACCACACAGTGAGACTGAAACCAGAACTATGTGGTTGGGAATCAAGCTTCTTACCACATAACCACACCTGCACATATACATATACATATGTGTGCCATAAATATCGCCATCCGTTCAGAGAAAAATTTGTAGTTTAGAATCAGTAGTTCTTTGACTGCTATTTCTAAATTTTCAGTATGTTGGAGAAGCAACTCAATGCTAATCCCTGTATATTTATGATGATAAATGGTTTTACCGATAAAGGTTTTTTCATACTGAACTACTTGGCAAAATTGTTAATTATTAATTCTATTACTAATTGACGATTCCCTGCCCTTATTCTTGTATATATATATATATATATATATATATATATATATACACACATACGCAATGTGCATATATATATGCACACATACATATAGATATTTGTGTGTGTGTGTATATATATATATATATATATATATATATAATGTGTGTGTATGATACACGTACAGCACAGTATGTTTATTATAATCACCAACATTATAATCAAACGGTTGTCATCAAAATGACTGCTTTCTAAAACACTCGGGATATCACTATAATCTTTTGCTTTATGACATCAGCTGGTTATTGTAATCTAATCCAAAAGCCTTCGCCCAAAAGTGATCACTATAAACAGCTTCAACAAGCAACAGTCACGTCTGTTCTCCCAAGTTTTATCTTCACTAACTGAATTTCTGCATATGTATGTCTTCTTAGCTTAGTTATCCTTCTTTGAATTTATATTTGTAGTTATCAAAAGCTTTCCAGCTGTAACCATCCCATCTTTTCTCTCCTCCTTGACTCTGTCAGACGTATTTAGGACTAAATTATCTAATTTGTCTTCTGGTCTTAAAGCAACAGGGTGTGGTTGAAAGGAGATTTAGACGTCTACATCATCTACAGCATTGGCTACAAGATATTATATAGGTCACATAGAGTATATAGCACAACTTTGTGTGTGTATATATATATATATATATATATAATAGTGTAAATTGTGTATACTTTTTGTGTCAGTCAAGTCATTGAACTGTTGAGGTCATGCTGGAGCACTACCCTTGAAAGATTTTAGTTGAAAAAAATCAACCACCCCCCTCTTTTTTTTTTCTTTTTAAAGTTTGGTATTCTGTCAGCCTGTTTGGCTGAACCACTAAATTACAAGGATGTAAACAAACAGACACAGCAGCCTGGTGCAGTCTTCTACCTGGCTGGCTCCGGTCCAACCATCCAACCCATGCCAGCATGGAAAGCAGACATTAAGCAATGATGATGATGATAATGACTAGTTATAAAGGCCCACCTGAGTAAAATTGGAATCCAAGGGGTCCATGGGGAACAAACAGTCATGGACCACTGGTTTAGACAGATATAGTCTATCTTGGACTATGTTGTCCAATGTACACCTCTATTGTTGTTACTTTGTGTTTTCCATACATTATTTTTGCTAAGAAATTATTAAAATAAACTATTTTTCGTAACATTAACAATCATGCAATTGTATCTGTTAAATAGATCCAGGGAAATATGATCAAGTAACGATGATGACGCTAACGATAATGACTTTATCTTAAATATATTAAGTGCAGACATTTGTTGCTTCTGTGATAATGTTAGTAACTAGGTTAGATGGCTTAGCTCTGTTAAACTGTACTAGAAATTTTGTCAGTATTTCGTGTGTGTAATATAGATAGATATATAGACGTGTGTATATATTTGTGTATACATGTGGTGTGTATATATGTGTGTGTATATTTGTATATACACACACACATATATATATACATACACTAATATATATTTTTTCACACACATACATAAACGCAAAATACATGTGTGCGTTTGTATGTGTGTATTTATATATATATATATATATATATATATATATATATATACTCCTTTACTTTCAGTCATTTGATTGTGGCCATGCTAGAGCACTGCCTTGAAGGGTTTTTAGTGGAACAAGCCAACCCCAGGGCGTATATCTTTTTAAAGACTAGTACTTATTCTATCGATGTCTGGACTGAACTGCTATGCTATGGGATGTAAACACACCAACACCGGTTGTCAAGTGATCGTAGGAGGCAAACACAAAGATACACACACAGATTCTTTTGAGTGTTGGGCCTCATGGAGGCAATGACCAAGACCTTTGGCATTATGTCATGCTTGAGAAGACCCATCAAACCGAACAAAATCGCAGTAGTGGCAGATACTGGTGTCATGCAAACTGGCACCTGTGCTGGTGGCACCTAAAAGCACCCATTACACTCTTGGAGTGATTGATGTTAGGAAGGACATCGAGCCATAGAAACCATGACAAATCAGACTGGAGTTTGGTGCAGCATGCCAGCCCAATCAAATCATCCAACCCATGCCAGCATAGAAAAATAGACATTAAGGTGGTGCTCCAGCATGGTCACAGTCCAGTGACTGAATCAAACAATAACAAAAAAAAAATAACAGCATGTAATATATTTTCATTTGTTCTTTCATGTTTTTAATCCTCTGTGGTAATTATTATTAATTTCGTTTGACATAAATAGGTTCGTAATTAATTAAGATAATCCACATTGTACCTATTGCATCAGGTCGCTTTTGCTGAACCACTAAGTTAAGGAGACGTAAACACATCAACACTGGTTGTCAAGTGGTTGTGGGGAACAAGCACACACACACACACACGACAGGCTTTTCAGTTTCCATCTACCAAATTCACTCACAAGAGTCTGGTCGGCCCGTGACTATAGTAGAAGACACTTGCCCAAGATGCCTCGCAGTGGGGCTGAACCCGGAACCATGTAGTTGGCAAGCAAGCTTCTTACCCCGCAGCCACTCTTGCGCTTGTTTAATAATCATTTTGTGGATGTTTTCGAAAGTTGAGATTACGATTTCGCTGATAAAATTTAGAAAAATGAAAACTTTTGTTTACCACAGATTTCCCTAACTTTAAAAAATATTGCATAATCTACATCCTTGGACATTTGTTTCTGGAAATTGTCATTAAAAAAAAAAGAAAAAAAATATTTCGAAGATAATTTATGAGAAAACAAAATCAGGAAAAGAGGGGGAAAAATATCAGAAACTCCTTCAAAGATTTGATTTTTTTAATATTATCATAACAGAAAGGGCCACAGGGAAACGACATCCTATATTCTTCACTGAATTTAAAATTCTTCAATTTACATATTTACTAAGATTAGTTAATCCCGAGTTAATTAGCGTTTTATGGTATATTTTATCGACAAAACAACACTAGAATATTTTGTAGATATTCGGGGATTCCACACGTGTTGTATAAATAATACTTTATGCGCTAACAAAGGAAGCCTGGGGTTATTAGGACTCATCGTTTTACAGTATATTTTATAAACAGTAAAACACTGACTTTAGAATTTATGTAGAGATTGGGGAATTTTAGCATATTTCTATGTGGTCCCTATAACTGAAGGTCGTCGTTCTCATACATATTCGAGAACTTTATCAAATAAACCAAAGCGTCAAGTCCTATTTTATAGTTATAAAAGAAATAGAAAAACACGAAAATATGTTCTGTAATATTTTCATTATTGAATAATTTCGAAATATTTTGAATCCTGCCACGTACTCAAATACTAACATATTTTTGCCATCTAATCATTTATTAATTGACAGATATTGTTGCTGAAGTCCACCGCTGCAGCATAAATATAGCCACAAACAAAGACATCACATAACAGGCCTTTGTGCGTGAAATCTTGTGTACTTGCCTGGTAACAGATTTAATATTAGTGGTGACATGAAAAACCACTCAGTGATGGTTGTAATCAAAATGAGTTACCCCAGAGTTTAAACGAACAAAGATAGAACATTTTCAAAATGGAAAATAAGTGGGTTGAGTTCTCATTGTATGTCAAAATATATCTTATTTTCTTTAAAAAAAAAAGTTATCCCCAAGGGTCAGGATGTAGCGGTTAGGATTGTGGTTTAAGAAGAGGGTTTGGAGTTAAGGTTGAGATTTACGTTAAGGGCAAAGATTAGTTTCGGGGTTATATTTTAAGGGTTGGATTTAGGGCAATAGTTAATTTAAAGGTTAGGTTTAAGATAAAGATTTGGGTTTAGGGCGAGGTTTAATTTATTGGTAAGAATTAAGCTTTTAAAGGCCGGTGTTAGGGTTTATAGCTAATTTAGCGCTCTGATTATGCTGATGAAAATGTATTTTTCTAAATTTCCTGTTTTAAACGGAAGTGTTGTTGCAATTTCACAATGTTCAATAAATATGTGGAAACAAACGCAGTTAAATATTTGTGCTTGTTTTAGTTTCGAACCTAAAATTTAAGTTTAAAAACTGAGGTTTATTGTTGTTGTTCCCAATAACCCCCCCCCCCTCTTATTTCTCTTTGCTTTTTTTTATTCACTATTTGGTCTGTTTTAATACACACAAACAGTCTCTCTCTCTCTCTCTCTCTCTCTCTCTCTCTCTTTCGCAATCTCTTTTTCTTCTTCATACTCTCCCTCCCTCTCAATCTCTTTTTCCTCTTCATACTCTCCCTCCCTCTCAATCTCTTTCACCTCCTCTTCCCTCTCTCTCTCAATTTTTTTTTTTTACCATCTCATCTTCTCCCTCTCTCTTATTACATAATCCTGTCTCTCTCTCTCTTCTTATTCTAATCACAGCTTTCTCCATCTCTTATTCCAACCCCCCTCTCTCTTAATTTCTCTATCTGCCTCGTTCTCTCTTTCTTTTTTATCCCCCACCCAGTCTCTCAACACACTCTCTCTCTCATATCTCCCTATCTCTCTACACTCCTTTTCTCATATCTCCTTCTCTATTCACCCTCTCCTAACTTTCTCACATATCACTTTGTTCCAATGTGTAGCAGCAACAGCATAAACTAAATAGCCATGATCTTCAAACATTAATAATACTTGGCTATTTAATATATAACATCTGTTGGTGAATTAAGTAATGTCTCACAATATATTATATATTTGACATCAACTATCAACGCTGGGGCATTCTTCCTATTACACATTATTTTAATTCGGGACGATGTCAGTCTCTTTAATTTGGTCATTCGGTGCAGTAGAAAAAGCAGCCAATTTACCCTCTCTATCAGTTTTTCGGAACGGGGGAATCCATATGGCTTCTGAGGAGGCCATATAAGATTTGGGGGTGGGGGTGTCTACGCAACAAAATACCAAGTTGGGGATCCACAATTTTGTTTTAGCTGTATGTATTGGTATGTATTGCAAGATGCAAGACACAGCTGGGTTTCTTCAACATTTTAAATAATTCAATCTAAACAAGTTAATGTGTGAAAATCAAAATAGGAATTTTGATAGAAGTTTCTATAAAATTAGTTTTTTAAACATAGAATGGCTGGGTGGGGGTGCACCAGTATAAAATAGTAATCGAAGGGTTTCATAAATGCATATTAAAAAAATGGCTGAAAATCCCTGCTCCATATTTTAACTTGACATCAACCACCGAGGCGAGAACAGCCTGTTTTATTGGCTTACACGGTTTGCTAGAAATAACAGCCAAATCATCCTCAAGTCACATCCTACTATCTTTAAAATAAGCGAAGGAAAGATATGAAAATCCATAAAAATATACTGGAATGGGTGTAAAACAATATGTAGGAAACGAATATGGGAAAAAAATGCACGCAAAACAATGGGAGGGTGAGGAGAAGACTTCGGAAAATTCACAAGATCTGAGCTTTTCCCTCGTTACGTTTACGAAAATGAGGTTTTTTCAATGAAATTTTCATAGAAATAACTTTCAAATGGCATATATTACCATTATAAAGAAATTTGTGAAGAAAATCTTTTCGAAGGGGGTGGGGAGAGGACTTCGAAATATTCACAAGATCTGAGCTTTTCTCTCGTAACTATTACTAAAATGAGGTTTTTTTTCAATGAAATTTGGGAAGAAAATCTTTTCCAACGGGGTGGGGAGAGGAGTTCGAAATATTCACAAGATCTGAGCTTTTCTCTCGTAACTTTTACTAAAATGAGGTTTTTTTCAATGAAATTTTCATAGAAATACCTTTCAAATGGCATATATTACCATTATAAAGAAATTTGTGAAGAAAATCTTTTCGAAGGGGGTGGGGAGAGGACTTCGGAATATTCACAAGATCTGAGCTTTTCTCTCGTAACTTTTACTAAAATGAGGTTTTTTTTTCAATGAAATTTTCATAGAAATACCTCTCAAATGGCATATATTACCATTATAAAGAAATTTGTGAAGAAAATCTTTTCGAAGAGGGTGTGGAGAGGACTTCGGAATATTCACAAGATCTGAGCTTTTCTCTCATAACTTTTACGAAAATGAGTTTTTTTTTTTTCAATGAAATTTCATAGAAATACCTTTCAAATGGCATACATTACCATTATAAGGAAATTTGTGAAGAAAATCTTTTCGAAGAGGGTGGGGAGAGGACTTCGGAAAATTCACAAGATCTGAGCTTTTCTCTCGTAACTTTTACTAAAATGAGATTTTTTCAATGAAATACCTTTCAAATGGCATATATTACCATTATAAAGAAATTTGGGAAGAAAATTTTTTTCCAAGGGGGTGGCGAGAGGACTTCGAAATATTCACAAGATCTGAGCTTTTCTCTCGTAACTTTTACTAAAATGAGGTTTTTTTTCAATGAAATTTTCATAGAAATACCTTTCAAATGGCATATATTACCATTATAAAGAAATTTGTGAAGAAAATCTTTTCCAAGGGGGTGTGGAGAGGACTTCGAAATATTCACAAGATCTGAGCTTTTCTCTCGTAACTTTTACTAAAATTAGGTTTTTTTCAATGAAATTTTCATAGAAATACCTTTCAAATGGCATATATTACCATTATAAAGAAATTTGTGAAGAAAATCTTTTCGAAGAGGGTGTGGAGAGGACTTCGGAATATTCACAAGATCTGAGCTTTTCTCTCATAACTTTTACGAAAATGAGTTTTTTTTTTTTCAATGAAATTTCATAGAAATACCTTTCAAATGGCATACATTACCATTATAAGGAAATTTGTGAAGAAAATCTTTTTGAAGAGGGTGGGGAGAGGACTTCGGAAAATTCACAAGATCTGAGCTTTTCCTTTGTAACTTTTAAGGAATTTGTGGGGAAAATCTTTTCCAAACGGTGGGGAGCGGACTTCGGAAAATTTACAAGATCCGACTTTTTCCTCATATTTCGAAATCACATTCAACTGTCTGCAGATACCCTAGCTGAGTACTACTACACTACGCAGTGTTTTTTCCTACCTACTTTCAATAATTCTTAATGTTTTGACTTCGTTTTTTACATACCTACTAAAATTACTGGATATATAGATCCCAGGATATATAAGCCCTAAGCTTCAAAACAGTTTTGAAATGGCATCAAGTGTACGCTTCAATTTCGTGTGGAGAGTGAGTGAGTGAGTAAAGGTGTGTTTTGTCATTTATAAATTTTGGAGGTTTTTTTTTGGCCTGTACAATATAAATTTTCAAATGCAGATTTTTTTGCAGATTCAGAATCTCTACCCTCGATATGTTCATGTTAAAATAAAACCAAAAAAATATCCCAAAGAGGGTGCAGTCCATGATCTTTACCTCTGCCGATTTGTACATGCCCCGGTGACTGATCTATGAAATTTTGGGAATGATTTCCCATATGGTGAATATAACCAAGTATGTAGAGATTACAATAACTTGCCAAATTGTCAGTCATGACAGTAGTTCCTGGAAGAACGTTTTGTCTGATGACATTCTCCAGCATCTCTGTAGAAATCCTTTTCTGGTCATGGTGTAACATCTGACAACCCAAGTTTCTGGTTGTGGTGTCATAACATCTGACAACCCAAGTTTTACGACACATTCTTCCTACATTGTTCTTGCTATTGAAGAACAAGCTTTCATTGATCTCCACTATATGATCCAGACCACCATTGGGAGTTTTGTCCTGCAGCAGTTTTGCCGAACAAACATCTCTTCAGAACTGGTACCACAGAATGGCAGTTTTTATATCAATGCAATTCATACTTGCAGATATCGTCACAGGCAATTCGAAAATCAAATCAAACACTAAATGAAAAATTACATATAATGCCAGCTTAGAGTTTTCTGTAAATGTACCTTTCCTGATGAAAAGAGGTTTTTTTTTTTTACATTTAGTGCACGCACACATATATATACAATGGGCTTCTTTCAGTTTCCATCTACCAAATCCACTCACAAGGCTTTGGTCGGCCCAAGGCTATAGTAGAAGACACTTGCCCAAAGTGCAACGCAGTGGGACCGAACCCAGAACCATGTGGATGATAAGCAAGCTTCTTACCACACAGCCACTACTGTGCCTAGCTATAAATACATAGATAAATTGGAGATGATCCCAACTCTGTTCAAGCAGTTGTTCTACCATCTCTGAAAACGGAGATAATTTCAGTTAATCAAAACTCAAATCTTGTATGGTATTTAATATATTTTCGTTTCATCTATCTATCTATCTATCTAATATATATATATATGGGTGTGTGTGTGTATATATATATATATATATAATATATATATATATATATATATATATATATATATGTATGTATAATGTGTTATATATATATATATATATATATATATATATATATATGTATGTATGTATAATGTGTTATATATATATGTATGTATGTATAATGTGTTATATATATATGTATGTATGTATAATGTGTTATATATATATATATATATGTATGTATGTATAATGTGTTATATATATATATATATATATATGTATGTATGTATAATGTGTTATATATATATATATATATATATATGTATGTATGTATAATGTGTTATATATATATATATATATATGTATGTATGTATAATGTGTTATATATATATATATATATATATATGTATGTATGTATAATGTGTTATATATATATATATATGTGTATGTATGTATAATGTGTTATATATATATATATATGTGTATGTATGTATAATGTGTTATATATATATATATATATATATGTATGTATGTATAATGTGTTATATATATATATATATATATATGTATGTATGTATGTATGTATAATGTGTTATATATATATATATATATATATATATATACATAATATATGCATTTTGAAGATAAGCAACAAAAGTTCAATAGGTTTCGTACAACTCCATTTATGCATATATATATATATATATATATATCATCATCATCATCATCATCGTCGTTTAACGTCCGCCTTCCATGCTAGCATGGGTTGGACGATTTGACTGAGGACTGGCGAAACCGGATGGCAACACCAGGCTCCAATCTAATTTGGCAGAGTTTCTACAGCTGGATGCCCTTCCTAACGCCAACCACTCAGAGAGTGTAGTGGGTGCTTTTACGTGTCACCCGCACGAAAACGGCCACGCTCGAAATGGTGTCTTTTATGTGCCACCCGCACAAGCCAGTCCAGGGGCACTGGCAACGACCTCACTCGAAAATCCTATGGGAGCCAGTCAGGCGGTACTGGCAACGGCCACGCTCAAAATGGTGCATCTCATGTGCCACCCGCACAAGAGCCAGTCCGGGGGCACTGGCAACGATCTTACTTGGCTTGCCGGGTCTTCTCACGCACAGCACATTTCCAAAGGTCTCGGTCAGTAATCGCCTCGGTGAGGCCCAATGTACGAAGGTCTTGCCTCACCACCTCAGCCCAGGTCTTCCTGGGCCTACCTCTTCCACGGGTTCCCTCAACTGTTAGGGTGTGGCACTTTTTCACGCAGCTATCCTCATCCATTCTCACCACATGTCCATACCAGCGCAATCGTCTCTCTTGCACACCACAACTGATGCTTCTAATGTTCAGCTTTTCTCTCAAGATACTTACACTCTGACGGGTATTCACATTGACATTACACATCCAACGGAGCATACTGGCTTCATTCCTTGCGAGCTTACGTATGTCCTCCGCAGTTACAGCCCATGTTTCACTGCCATGTAGCATGGCTGTTCGTACGCATGCGTCATACAGTCTGCCTTTTACTCTGAGTGAGAGTCCCACCCTACCCTTGCTCTCTTTATCCTTTTGTTTTTATATATTTACATATATACACGCTAATACACGACTTATAATACCCAATCCTGTTCATACAACGACTGGGGCAAACTAGTCGGTATACAGCACTTACTCAGTATTACCTGTATCCTCTTGGGTTTAGTATAATCCAATACCCTCCTCAACCTTATATATATATATGTATATATATATATATATATATATATATATACATATATATATACATAGATACACACACACACACACACACACACACACATATATACATACACATGCACATATATAATGTGTGTATGTACACACACACACTTCATCGTCATTCATAAGTTTCTCTTCCAAAAATAACTAGCAATTACCATTACGTGTTTTTCATTTTTTTTGTTATTTTTTCTGTTTGCATGTTCATCACGCTTTAGAAAGGTTTGTCTCAAACTGGACAAATACCAGAATCACGCATCACCCAACATAATTCTGAAATTCTTTGTTCTTCTACTTCACTCCACTCTTAATCAATTAAAACTACTAATCAGAGTTTGCATCCACATAATTAATACTTCTTTCTTCAACATGGTGTTGGACTGAGGCCATGCTGGGGCACTGCCATGAAGGGTTTTAATCAAACAAATCAACTACAGTACTTTTTCCCGAAAGAATAAAACAATAAATTACTATTTTCAATAACGCAAAGTTCTTGGGTTGAAGGCATTTTCATCGTCAATATTATCAGCATTGTTATGTTTATTTTTCCATGCTTGCATAGGTCACCGAAGTGGGTTTTCTTGGCTGGATGCTTTTCCTGCTGCCAACCATCACCTGTTTCTCAGCAAGGGGTTATCTTCCTCAAGACAAAATATAATTTTAGGGAAGTTTGCAAACAAATAACACCACTTATAGAACAGTGATGTTTGTTTGTGATTAGTGTGTGCAGTCAAAACCAGAAGTCACTCAAACACATGCATATTACGTGTGTGTGTTTGAAGATTTTTACCTAGACAGGTTTTAAAACATGTCTAGTGTCTCCAAGTAATCTTCAGACTCTAAAAATACTAGCTATGTTTTAAAACCTGCCTAGATAGGTTTGTGTGTCTGTATTTGTCCCCCCCACCCCACCATCACTTAACAACTGATGTTGGTGTGTTTAGTCCTCCATAACTTTACAGTTCGGTGAAAGGGACCGATAGAATCAGTACTAGGCTTATAAAGAATAAGTCCTGGGGTCAATGTGTTTGGCAAATGGCAATGCTCCAGCATGGCCGCAGTCAAATGACTGAAATGAATAACAGAATATTCATACAGACATACACAAGAGGGTGCTGGAAAGTTCCTGGTTGTAAGGGTATCACAAAAGTTTTGGTCGGAGACCCAACCTTCCATGGTCTTTTACAGGGCTTAGAAAAACTGAAGGACTGCTGCAATGAGTGTTGCGAATCCGAGAGGGGAATATATTGGATTGGTGCATAATTATTGCACCTTTTTTTCAACAAAAACAATAACAACAGATAACAAAAACATCTTTACATGATTATTCTGGAGCATATTCACCATCTACTTCAATTACTGCTTCCCATTTGCTTGGCAGACAGCCAGACCATCATTTAAAGATGTTCTTGTTAAAAATTGTTAATGTTTTTGTTGAATAAAATTTGTTGAAAAAAAGACTATTAATGCACCAACCCAAAATTAGATAAAAGCATAACTGGTCCTCCTGTATTTTCTTTTACTCAAAGCCAGGAACTTCTCACAACCCACTGTGTGTGTGTGTGTGTGTGTATGTAAATACATATATATATATATATATATATATATATATATATATATATATATATTTATATATATATATTCTTCTATTCTTTTACTTGTTTCAGTCATTTGACTGTGGCTATGCTGGAGCACTGCCTTTAGTAGAACAAATCAGCTCCAGGACTTACTCTTTGTGAGCCTAGTACTTATTCTATTGGTCTCTTTTGTTGAACCGCTAAGTTTCAAGGACATAAACACACCAACATTGGTTGTTAAAGGCACACACAGAGAAATATATATACACACACACAAACATGATGGGCTTCTTTCAGTTTCCACCTATCAAATCCACTCACAAGGCTTTGGTCGGCCTGAGGCTATAGTAGAAGGCACTTGTCCAAGGTGCCACGCAGTGGAACTGAACCTGGAACCATGCAGTTGGGAAGCAAGATTCTTACCACACAGCCACGTATACAGAGAGAGAGAGTGTGAGTGTCCTAATTGGAATGGGCACTGTCCCTTCACTAACTGTTGGAAAGAACAAAAGCTACATACACACACATATAATCGTGTGTGTGTGTGTGTGTGTGTGTGTGTGTGTGTAGTAATAAAACAAGCCTGCCAACTGCTGCTGTTGATGATGATGATAATGATGTCATCAGTATTAGTCATGTTGTCATCACAACTAATGATACTGACATCAAGTCTGATACCTGTGCTGCTGCTGCTGCTACTACTACTACTACTACTACTACTACTACTACTATATTACTAGTACTACTACAAATACTAGTATATTATTATTATTAAGATTACTATGACAACTACAATTATATTACTACTACTACTACTACTACTACTACCACAGTTGCAGCTTCAATGATACTACAACTACTACTATCACCACCACCACCACCACCACCACCACAATTACCTTGAATGGCACTTAGCGGTCACTACTACTTGTACAGCCAAGAATAATACCACTTCAACTACTACCATCGCTGTCATTTCAACTTGAGCTGCCAGAAACGTTAGCATGCTGGGTGAAATGCTTAGTAGTATTTCGTGTGTCTTTATGTTGTGAGTTCAAATTCCACCAAGGTCAACTTTGCCTTTCATCCTTTCAGGGTTGATAAATTAATTACCGGTTGCATACTGGGGTCGATCTAATCGATTGCTCCCCTCCCACAAAATTTCGGGCCTTGCGACTAGAGCAGAAAAGAATATTACTGCAAACAATACTGCATCAACTGCCCACTACTTCTGTTGCCAAGAACAACACCAGTTCGACTGCCACCACCACTACAACCACAACCACCACTACAATCACAACCAGCACCACAGCCACCAACATCATCACCACTGCCACTCCTCACCACCACCACCACAACCACCATCATCATCACCAACTTCACTGCCACTCCTCACCACCATGCTACGGTTAATCTTACTATGACCATGACAGTCGTAAGTAATTGTAGCAAGCACTACTGTTTTTGTTGCTGGCAAGTTCCACCACTTCAACTAACACCACTACTACTACCACTACTACTGTAAGCAATATAGGCAGTTTCTGTTGAGTGTAGTAGTAGTAGTAGTAGTAGTGTTGTTTCCTTCCTGTCAGAAGTTTGATATTTGAGAAGCGAAAGATTTAAAATATTTTTAAAATATCAAAATGAATCTCACAATTAGCTTATTTAAGCTGTTTCTTGTCACTGCTGCAGAACACACACACAAACACACACACACACACACACACACACATATATAAGTGCAGGCATGGCTGTGTGGTAAGAAGCTTGCTTCCCAACCACATGGTTCCTGGTTCAGTCCTACTGCATGGCACCTTCTAATATAGCCTCGGGCCAACCAAAGCCTTGTGAGTGGATTTGGGAGACGGAAACTGAAAGAAGCCCGTCGTATATATGAAGCTTGTATCCCAACCACATGGCTCCAGGTTCAGTCCCACTGTGTGGCACCTTGGGCAAGTGTCATCTATATCTTGGGCTGACCAAAGCCTTGTGAGTGGATTTGGTAGACAGAAACTGAAAGAAGCCTGTCGTATATATATGAAGCTTGCTTCCCAACCATATAGTTCCTGGTTCAGTCCCACTGCATGGCACCTTGGGCATGTGTCTTCTAATATAGCCTTGGGCCAACCAAAGCCTTGTGGGTGGATTTGGTAGACGGAAACTGAAAGAAGCCTGTTGTATATATTCTTTTATTCTTTTACTTGTTTCAGTCATTTGACTGTGGCCATGTTGGAGCACCGCCTTTAGTTGAAGAAATCGATCCCAGGACTTATTCTTTGAAAACCTATTACTTATTCTATCGGTCTCTTTTGCCAAACTGCTAAGTCAGAGACATAAACACACCAACATCGGTTGTCAAGTGATGATGGAGGAACAAACACAGACACACAAAAATATACATACATACACAAATATATATATATATATATATATATATATATGATGGGCTTCTTTCAGTTTCTGACTACCAAATCCACTCACAAGGCTTTGGTTAGCCCGAGGCTATAGTAGAATACACATTCCCAAGGAGCCACACAGTAGGATTGAACTTGGAACCATGTGGTTAGTAAGCAAGCTACTTACCACACAGCCATGCCTGCGCCTATGTGTATGTGTGTGTCTTTGTACTTGCGTTTGTCCCCCACCACTGCTCAGCAACCGGTGTTCGTGTGTTTATGTCCTCATAACTTAGCAGTTCAACAAAAAAAAAAGAGACAGATAAGTACCGGGATCGATACATTCAACTAAATATTCTTCGAGGTGGTGCCCCAGCATAATCGCAGTCCCATGACTGAAACAAGTAAAAGAAGTTAGCAGCAGCAGCAGCAAGTTTTCACTCTCCAAAGCACCCTCACCACCATTACTACCCTCACTGCAATTAAGGGTGGCTGAATGGTTGAATAGCAAGCTTAATACTCCAGGTATGTGTCACAACCAAAGCCAATGACTCAACATTTGATGAGACAACAGAGCTAAAAATAATTTGTTTACTATTATAATTATTTCATCAACTCTAATGAGGTGTTTAGGATGGTTCACACCTTATTCTTGTGTTGATTAATAAGCCTATATATATATATATATATATATATATATATATATATATATATATATATATATATATGTTGTTATTCTGGCATAGAACAACCAAAACGAAAAAGAACAGCAACCACCAGCAGTCTGTTTTATTAACTACAATGGTGAAAGAGGTGTCCATAACAACAGTTAAAGGAATCCCCTAATTGAACGGTGGGTGGGATGAGGAATCAAGGATTGTTATAAGCAGCAACAATGTAGTACAAGTAAATCTAGACATCTAAGGTTCAGTGACATATGGTGCTATAATAATTTTTATTTCTTTATTGCCTACAGGGGGATAAACATAGAGGGGCCAAACAAGGACAGACAGAGATTGTCAATTACATCGACCCCAGTGCATAACTGGTACTTATTTAATCAATACTGCTAAGCATTTCGCCCTGTGTGCTAACGATTTTGCCAGCTCACCACCCTTTGATGCTATAACAATAATAATAAATACCCTGATGCAGTACCAGGCAGTGGCTCTCATGGCTTCTGATCTTAATTGATTGGAAGTGTTATCATGTACATTGTTTTGACTTGGTATAAAAGATGGGCTACAGCAAATATTCTGCTCAATACCACAGATTTGCTTGTCAGTTGTTTGACCTTAACCAGTCGAGCATGTCTCTTGGTGGCTGACGATATGTGCATCTCTGACCCCGAGCAGGAGTAGTGGGGGAGCATCATAGCCATGTGTTGAGAGGAATTCTTTGGGGTTTGGATAATTCACCTTTGGAAACATGGGTGTTTTGTTCAGCATCCTTAAACAACCCTTATTCAGGGACCTTTTGAGCAGGATGGGCTACTCAACCTGAAGAAAATTCTGAGCCCCACCTGCAAGGTCATGTGTTATCTATCTTGATATGAGATCACCATGTCGTGCACATATGATTGTGATGCATGTGCCTGGGGTACCATTATTAGATGGGTAGTCATGATGGGTATGCCGGGTTTCATATATTTTACCCCAGTGTCACTTTGATGGCATGCACTGCTTTTTCACTCAATAATAATAATAATAATAATAATAATAATGGTTTTAAATTTTGGTACAGGCCAAGCAATTTCAGGGTAAGTGTAAGTTAATTGCATCAACCCCAGTGTTCAATTGGTACGGTAAAGTTGGCTATGGCAGCATTTGAACTTACACTGTAAAGACAGATGAAATGTCACTAAGAATTTGGCGAGTGTGTTAATGATTGAACTAGCTCACTACTTTAATAGTATAATAATAATAATGATGATGATTTCAAACTTTGGCACAAGGCCAGCAATTTTGAGTAAGGGCCAACTTGATTAAATCGACCCCAGTGTTCAACTGGTACTCATTTTATTGACCCCACAAAGATGAATGGCAAAGTAGACCTCAGCAGAATTTGAACTCAGAATGGAAAGACAGATGAAATGCTTTTAAGCATTTTATCTGGCGTACTAACAACTCTGTCACCTTACCACCCTCTATAATAATGAATGGAGATATGTTGTTCTTGAGAAGACCCGGCATGCCAAGTGAGATCATAGCCGTGACCGATGCCAGTGTCGCATAACTGACCTGTTTAAAAGTATCCTTCAGTCATCTGGCAATATGCTATGCTTGAGAAGACCTCTTGAGTCAAGTGAAATCATAGTTGTGATTGATGCCAGTGCCGCCTGACTGGCACAATAAAGGTACCATTTGAGTAGGGCTGATGCCAGTGCTGCCTGACTGGCCCCCATGCCGGTGGCAAGTAAAAAGCACCCATTACGCTCTCAGAGTGGTTGGCGTTAGGAAGGACATCCAGCTGTGGAAACCTTTGCCAGATCAGATTCGAGCCTGGTGCCACTTCCTGGCTTGCCAGTCTTCACTCAAACTGTCCAACCCATGCCAAGATGGAAAGTGGACATCAAATGATGATGATGACACAGCCAGCAATTTTGAGAGGAGGAGGGAGTTAATCCATATCATCAACCCCAGAATTTTGCAGATGCTTTATTTCATTGACTCCAGTGTTTGAAAGGCAAATTTGAGACCATTATTATTATTAATATTCCGGTAGGGGGCTCCGAAAGGGGTCTCAGGGAGTAGCATCCCTGCCGTCTTGAGCTAGTTTTCCACCACATTTCTTAAAAATCATGGTAGAGGCCTTGGTCTTAGGACCACTCATGTCTAGAAACTGTGGTTGAGGGTAAGGAAGGGCATGCTCCCTGTAGAAAATCCAACTCCAAAAAAGCCTCATAATAGCAAAAGAAAATGGGCATCAATCAGCCGAAAGATTGGGGTGGGCTGCACCTGCCTACCTTAGATGCTATGGCATTGAGGTAGATCTGGCCACCTCTGTTAATGGGGACAAAACCCAGATTTAAAACACTTGATGATGATAGTAAGTGAATGGAATAATTCTAAAATCGCTAAAATATATAAACAAAAAAAACAATAATTAAAACTAAAAACAAATAAAAACCTTTCACCCCCCCCCCCCCCACCTCCTCCTCACCCAGCTAATTTTGACAGTTGGCTGTTGGCAAAGCTCAAACAAACAAGAACAGCAAGAACATTGTCAAGGTCAGTAGAAATAAATGATGTCACATGATAACAAAGAAACCAAAAAACAATATAAAATACAAAGGGAATAAAAACATAAAAATTTGTGTCGTGTGTGTGTGTGTGTGTGTGTGTGTGTGTGTGTGTGTGTGTGTGTGTGTGTGTGTGTGTGTGTGTGTGTGTGTGTGTGTGTGTGTGTGTGTGTAAAGACATACAAAGATATACAGGGTGTTCAAAACGTCACTCCGCAGTGAATTTTTTCATCCTGCACATCACCATGACGCTACTTCAAGACTTTTCTGGTGAATAGATTATTTCTAAGGGATTTTGGCCACCAAGATCACCTGATTTAACACCACCAGACTTTCTTTTCACTTAGACATTGCAATACTAATAGCCTAGGGTATCATCATCATCATCATCATCATCGTTTAACGTCCGCTTTCCATGCTAGCATGGGTTGGACGATTTGACTGAGGACTGGTGAAACCGGATGGCAACACCAGGCTCCAGTCTGATTTGACAGAGTTTCTACAGCTGGATGCCCTTCCTAACGCCAACCACTCAGAGTGTAGTGGGTGCTTTTACGTGTCACCCGCACGAAAACGGCCACGCTCGAAATGGTGTCTTTTATGTGCCACCCGCACAAGCCAGTCCAGGGGCACTGGCAACGATCTCGCTCGAAAATCCTACAGGAGCCAGTCAGGCGGTACTGGCAACGGCCACGCTCAAAATGGTGCATCTCATGTGCCACCCGCACAAGAACCAGTCCAGGGGCACTGGCAACGATCTTACTTGGCTTGCCGGGTCTTCTCACGCACAGCACATTTCCAAAGGTCTCGGTCAGTAGTCATCGCCTCGGTGAGGCCCAATGTACGAAGGTCTTGCCTCACCACCTCAGCCCAGGTCTTCCTGGGCCTACCTCTTCCACGGGTTCCCTCAACTGTTAGGGTGTGGCACTTTTTCACGCAGCTATCCTCCTCCATTCTCACCACATGTCCATACCAGCGCAATCGTCTCTCTTGCACGCCACAACTGATGCTTCTAATGTTCAGCTTTTCTCTCAAGATACTTACACTCTGACGGGTATTCACATTGACATTACACATTGACATATATTTCCCAACTAAGCATGAGTCGAGTATAGAGGGGAATAAGGAAATGGAATAATGAAGGGATAAATGATTATCTTATGAACTCCATTAGCTTACAGCTGTTTCTGCTACAAGATTGCAGTGGACTCGTATTTGAGCTATATAGAAACTATTAACTTATCAAATTTTCCTGCAACTTCGATATGGGAAAAAGTGTGTACCTCTCGATGCCAATAAATTGCTATCATTCCCAATTGTCCACTGTCTACATGTTGTTCTCTATACCTGCCATTCACTTACAGACACGTGTACCCTTAACGTAGTTCTCGCGGAAATTCAGCATGACACAGAATGTGACAAGGTTGGCCCTTTCAAATACAGGTACAACAGAAACAGGAAGTGAGAGAGAGAGAGAAAGCTGTGGTGAAAGAGTACGGAAGGGTTCACCACCACCCCCAGCCAGTGCCTTGTGGAGCTTTAGGTGTTTTCGCTCAAACACTCACAACGCCTGGTCTGGGAATCGAAACCATGATCCTACGACTGTGGCCGTGCTGAATTGACCCCAGTACTTTTTTTTTTTAAAGCCTAGTATTTATTCTATCAGTCCTTTTTGCCAAACTGCTAGATTACAGGGATGTAAACACACCAACACCAATTGTGCAACAGTAGTGGTGGGGTACAAACACCTATGCCCTCATAGATGTGTGTGTTTGTGTATGTCTATATATATATATATATATGTGTGTGTGTGTATGTGTGTTTGTGATGGGCTTTCAGTTTGTGTATATACATACACACACACATTATACACACAGTACTCATATATATGTAATTAGACATGCAGTGAAATTAAGACCTCAAAGACCTTTTTTGCAGCTTGGGTTATCAACGGAGCCAACTGTTTTTTTTTTTTTTGTGTGTGTGTGGTGTTGAAAGGGGCTGCAAAATCCCAAATTCAAAGTTTGCATATTCACAAATGGATTGTTATGATACATATATGCTCGTATGTGTGGCCATATCAATGAATGTATGTATACTTGCACACACACACACATCTACTTTTATATAAATGGCAGAGCAACTCCAATGAGAAGTGTGTCACTCTAAAAACACATCTATAAATAGGTTATCTAAACAAACAAACAAACACAAATCCCTCCCACCCCGCATTCTTCATTGTCTCTATCGTGTTTCCATATTGTCAATTATTGTCGTACTAAATGAAAACGAAGCCATGATTTCCCAGCCAAATGCCTCTGGCTTCAATTGTTTAATGCTTGTTGTTAAGATGGAGTGAATGTTCAAATGTGTTTATTTAATTTGTTTCCGCGTCTTGTCCTTCATCTCTGAGTTGTGATGGAGTATGGCTTCCACTTTAAAGAAATGTAAGTTCATTTTGATGTTGAGTACTACTTTCCCATAATTGTGCATCCAAACACATATGTATGTATGAATAGTTGCATATTATAATTTATATGTGTGTGTGTATATATATATATATATATATATGTATATAATGTACATGTGTGTATGTATGCATGTGTGTATATATGTGTATATATATATATACACACACACATGTATATGTGTATATGTGTGTATGTGTGTGTATATATATGTATGTATGTATGTATGTTTGTGTATTGTGATGCTGATGTTGGTTATAGTGATGATGGTATTGCTGGTGATGATATTTTCAATGGTGTCAAAGCGAACATGTTGATGATATCATCTTTTACATTTTTATGCTTATCCCCCCTCAAAATTGCTGACCCTGTGTCTAAATCAGAAACATTATTATTATTATTATTATTATTATGAAGGCTGCAAGCTGGCAGAATCATTAGCACTCCAGGCAAAATGCTTAGCGGCATTTTGTCCATCTGCATGATCTGAGTTCAAATTCCACCAAGGTCGACTTTGCCTTTCTTCCTCTTTGGGTAGGGGTGGGGTCGATAAATTAAATACCAGTTATGTACTGTGATCAATATAATCAACTATCCCCATCCCCACAAAAACCTCAGGCCTTGTGCCTATAGTAGAAATTATTATTATTATTATTATTATTGAAGATGTTGCTCAGTATATTGTAGATTGAAGGTATTGTGTCTACCAGGGGTTTGTCAAGTAACAAGTACCTCAGACAAAGTACTTTACACAATATGCATGCAGTTCTAAGTAAAGTCAATTTTTGTAATACCCCAAGATTGTAAGGAATTTCTAAAGTGTCTTGGATGTGTCTTCGTGATGGATGGTATAGAATCCAATGATGCAAATAACAACAGGAACAACATTTGTTTGACTCTCACGGCTGTCATATCTTGGTGATCTCAATTCTCAGGTCTTCATATTTATCAACCTTTTCTCTTTCTTTCATGATAATATGTTGATCTCCTGGCACTGCCACATAGATTATTGAGCCCTCACGGGTGGTGAAATGCTTAGCAGTATTTCATCTGTCTTCACATTCTGAGTTCAAATGCCACCGGTGTCGACTTTGCCTTTCATCCTTTCGGGGGTCAATAAATTAAGTACCAGTTACGCACTGGGGATCAATGTAATCCACTGGTCCTTCCCCTAAAATTTCAGGCTTTGTGCCAATAGTAGAAAGGATTATTATTATTATTATTGAGTGAGAAAGCAGTGCATGCCTTCAAAGTGACACTGGGGTAAAATATATGAAGCCCAGCATACCCATCATGACTACCCATCTAATAACAGTACCCCAGGCACATGCATCACAACCATATGTGCACGACATGGTGATCACATATCAAGATAAAGAGCACATGATCATGCAGGTGGGGCCCAGTTAGAATTTTCTTCAGGTCGAGTAGCCCATCCTGCTCAAAAAGTCCCTGAATAAGGGTTGTTTAAGAATGTTGAATGAAACACCCATGTTTCCAAAGGCGAATTATCCAAACTCCAAACAATTCCTCTTAACACATGGCTATAATGCTCACCCACTACTTCTGCTCGGGTTCAGAGATGCACATATCGTCAGACACTAAGGGACATGCTCGACTGGTTAAGGTCAAGGATCTGACAAGCAAATCTGTGGTATTGAGCAGAATATTTGCTGTAGCCCATCTTTTATACCAAGACAAAACAATATACATGCTAACACTTCCAATCAGTTAAGATCAGAAACCATGAGAGCCACTGCCTGGTACTGCATCAGGGTATTTATTATTATCGTTATTATTGTTGTTGTTGTTGTTGTAGCTCGCTGGCAAAATCGTTATCACACCAGTAAAATATGCTTAGCAACATTACTTCTTTGTTTTGAGTTCAAATGCCACTGAGGTCGACTTTGCTTTTCGTCCTTTCAGGATTGATAAAAAAAAGTACCAGTTGAGTATTGGGGTCAGTCTAATCAACTATCTCCCTTCCCCATGATTTCAGGACTTGGGCCTAGAGCAGAAAGGATTATTATTGTTGTTGTTGTTGTTATACTTGTGATCTTTTAATGTTCTGTATAACCTTTCCTCCTGTCACATCCCACATCACACTGCATTGTATCAGTTTATTGATTATTGTGTTTATTTCACTTCTCTTTTTCAGCATGAAAGATTCCTCAGTGAGTCTGTGGAAAAGGAACCAGATGTTTTATTTCTTGGAGATTCGATATTTCAACATCTCGCTCAGACTGAGGTAAGTCATCACCAAAGAATTGGTGACCCAAATGCAAGAAATGACTTATTGAGTGATTGGTTAAAAACATTTATAGAACGAAAAAAACTAAAGCCATGTTAGATGAGCTACATAGAAGAAATGGTAAAAAAAGAGTTCCAGGCTGAACCCTTTGGTGTATTTAATAATATTGTTTTGGCATTCTGGATTTAAACTTGCCCCACGTCTTTCCAGGGTTGGTAACAAACATTGGAGTTGATTTAATTATTTGTTCATTCCTACGAAATCTCATGGCTTTTGGTTGAAGTTAGAAACCTTTATTATTATTATCATTATTATTATTATTATTATTATTATTTTTATTATTATTATTACCACCTCTGCCTTAGCGGAGGCAGAGGTATTGTTTCCAGTCGTGATTTTTTGTTTGTCTGTGGAGAAGATATCTTAAGAACCACAGGATAGATTTGGATGAAACTTTCAGAGATGTTTGGCCTCGTGACTGGCACGAGTTGATTAGATTTTGGGATCGATCTGGTACAGGACAAGGATTCTGGATTATTTTACCTGTATTTTTTTTTTTTTACTTAATTTTTGAGAGCAATTGGGTTCATTTTTAGTATTCTCGTTTGTGAGAGCAGTTGAGTTTATTACAGATATTCCCATTTTAAAGATTGTCTAATTGTTGAGAGGACATTGGTGTTGCCTTGGCAGAGGTTTGCACTCTCTGAGAGTTCATGTTGTTATTATTTTTATCATCCTCATCATCATCATGCTGGGCAAAATGCTTAGTGACATTTCACCCAGTTTTATGTTCTGAGTTCAAATTCTACGAAGGCCAACTTTGCCTTTCATCCTTTTGGGGTCAATAAAATAAGTCCCTGTTGAGCACTGAGGTCATGGGGTCAATGTAATTAATTACTCCTCCCCAAAATTACTGGCCTTGCATCAAGATTTGAAACCATTATTATTATTATTTGATGAAGAACTCACAGCTTATTTTGCTGGGTATGATGAGAAGTGTCAGCTGCCCACAGCCAGAAGACTAAGGTGGCACTTGTTTACTGGTCATGCTTCAAGGACCCTGCAAAGAATTCTTACAGTTCCAAGCAATGCTGATTTTTGTGCGAGTTCTATCTTTACATGTGTACTTGTAATGCAAAGATTATTATAATTATTATTACTAAGATGGCGAGCCGACAGAATCATTAGCACGCTGGACAAAGTGCTTAGCTGTATTTCGCCCATTGCTACGTTTTGAGTTCAAATTCTGCCATGGTCAACTTTGCCTGTCATCCTTTCAGGGTTGATAAATTACCAGTGAAACACTGGGGTCGATGTAATCGACTCCTCCCCTCCCCCAAAATTTCAAAGCCTTGTGCCTTCAGTAATTAGACGAGCAATTTGTAATAAATAGAAATTGATTCTATTTATTGAACTGACAAAATTAAGCGCTATTTCAACTGTCTGTCTGCCTCAGGTTAAAAATGAAAGATGAAAAGAACGGAATGTCAGAATCTGGCAACTCAGCATATGAACAGGAATGTCTTGCATTCCATTTCAAACAAAAATGACATCACCAGTTATTCCCGTTCATATTTTGAATTTCTGTATTTCTGCATTCTTTTCATTCTTCATTTTGAGGGAAGACGGACAAACTGTTGCAATGTTGTTTAATTTATTCCATTCAATAAACAGAATCAATCTTTGTTTATTATGAATTGCATTGTGCTCTTCTTATTGCTGGTTTACTCTTTGTGAGGAGTTAGTCTTCTTAAATTATTGTTCTTACTATTTTCATTAAGATGCCAAGCTAGCAGAATTGTTAGCTTCCTGCTGGGTAAAAATACTTAGCAGCATTTTATTCGTCTGCTCATTTTGAGTTCAAATACAGCCAAGGTTGACTATGCCTTTCATCCTTTTAGAGCCACTAAAATAAGTACCAGCTGAACACATGTAATCGACTTAGCCCCTCCTCTCAAAACTTACTGCCCTTGCACCAGAGTACTGGTCGCATGTCCAGAGTACCACTCTTGTGTCCGGAGTGCTGCTCACCTATCTGGAGTGCTACTCACATACCGAGAGTACTACTCACTGCTATAAACATACCTTAAACCACTTTCATTCAAGTTAACAAGGAAACCTCTATACAGTTGGCTGACCTGCAAGTAATAACAGCCAAATTTTCCTCAAATATTACTAACCCACCTTTATGGTTAAATATACTGACTGGACAAGGGTCCCATTCCATCATCCAGACAACTACCTGCCTGGTCTATGATTCCTTGGTTAGCTGAACAATAACAACAAAAGTCAAAGAAACCCATTGACCATTGGTCAACAATCTCTCAGCAACAAAGGCTTCTAGTTCTTTTCTCTTTGCCTCTAACACACCCTCTGTTCATCTCAAATATCTACCAGTGGCATATGGTGGTTGTTTCAAGCAAGGGCATAACAAAAGTTTTCCATTAAGATTTGCGATTATATTAATGAGTAAGGTTAATATTTATAATGGATTTACCATTTTTGATGGGTGTGCAGCACGTACCTAGCACACCCAGAATGTACACCCTTGATAACTACCCCGTTTACTTGGGTATAAATTGCAGTTTTATATTGGAATTTATTGGGGGGGGGGGGGGGATTGGGTGTGTGAGTTACACACAGGGCAAAGTGAAAACTATGAGGAGAAAAGATTTTATACCAAGATTTGACTTAACTTTAAGCTTGGGGTGTGACTTGTACACAAGTCAATATGGTAATTGCATACCCTCTCTCTTCTAACTCTTCCTCACATTGCCCTCTCCTTGTATTACTCTCTCTCTCCCCCTCTCCCTCCCTTTCAAGCAGTGGTGGTGGGAAGGACAAACACAAGCACAAAGACACACACACACACACACACACAATGAGCTTCTTTCAGTTTCCATCTACTGAATCCACTCACAAGGCTTTGGTCAGCCAAAGGCTATAATAGAAGACACTTGCCCAAGGTGCCTATCAGTGGGACTGAACCTGGAACCATGTGGTTGGGAAGCAGGCTTCTTACCACACAGCCACCAAGTTGGTTTATTTTATTTTTTTGTCATTTATAGATTTCCATAGAATTCTTATAAACCTTGTACTCAATTCTTTGTGCTCTTCTTCTTCCCTTCATGAACTGCAGTCTTCTGTGATCCCATCCTTTGCCATATTTTTCTCAATAGGCACCAACCTACAGATGTTTGAACCAAACATCAGCCTCGCCAGTCTGAAAAGCCCTGCAACAAGTATTACCATTATTCCTTCCCTGATTAGTCGATTTTTATTTATTTATTTATTTATCTGAGTAATCGATTGATCAATAAATCCAGAGAAAACCAGCCCAAGAGACTTAATGGCTTTTTAATCACAGCCAGGTCAAATAACAAGGTTACAATTAATAAAACATAGAGACGATGGAGCATCTGTTTTTATTTATGAGAAAAGTAAAATAGAACAGAAATAAAAGGCAAATTGATTTTTTTTTTTTTACTGAAAATTGACTGGAAAAAAAGTTATATTCAAGATAAAAAGAATGAAAATATTGATTTTTTTTTTTTTTTGTATTTTTGTACAAATATAAAAGAATTTAATTTAAAAGAAATATGGCAAGAAAAATATTGATTTATTAAAAACATAGGAAAGAAATTAAACATTATAAAGAATTCTATGAAAAACTATAAATGACAAGAAAAAAACTTAAAACCATCGTCATCATTTTAACATCCATTGTCCATGCTGGCATGGGTTGGACGCTTTGAGGCATAGGCAAACTTTAGGTTAGTTTAAATATGTTGAGTGGCATATTTGAACTGCTAAAAGGTAAATTCAATGCAGTTACCACAAAGAAAAGTCTCTCTTATGGAAAGAAAGGTGTAAAAACACCACACCTGTCCAGTACTGCCACCTGCTGGATTCCCAGAAATCAATGTTACTAGCCCCTTAGCCATTATCAATGGGAAATACCAAAGAGAAAAAAGTGGCATGATTAAGATGTTTGCTGATATGGCACCTTGCTCTTGTGTCTTCTCCTACAGCCCAATTCCAACCAAAGCCTTGTAATTTGGTTTGGTAGACAGAAACTAAAGAAGCCTGTTGTGTGTGTGTGTGCATGTACATGTGCTGTGTGTGTTTGTTTGCATTTCTCTGAAAACCATTCAGTTACAGGGCAGTTATGCAGTTTTCAGTCCACTGCCAATGGACTATCCACTGGTTTTGTAACTTCAGAGATATGTAGAATAACATTTATCTGTTAAATGAATGAGAGTTAGCAACAAGAAGGGCATTTTGTGAAACATTTCAATGATCTACTCCTCTGATCCATGCTAGCATGAAAAACATTGTCACTTAATGTCCATTGTCCATGCTGGTATGGGTTGGACGGTTTGACCAGGATTGGTAAGCTGAGGAGCTGCACCACGCTCCAGTCTAATTTGGCATGGTTTCTATGGCTGGTTACCCTTCCTAACACCAACCACTTTACAGAGTGTAATGGGAGCTTTTACATGCCACCAGCAGAGGTGCCAGTTACATGACACTGGCATTGGCCATGACTATGATGTCACTTGGCTTGATGGGTCTTCTACTCAAGCACAGCATGTTGCCAAAGGTCTTGGTCATTGGTCATTGCCTCTGTGAGGCCCAACATTCAAAGATCATGCTTCACCACTTCATCTCCATCTTCCTGGGTCTACCTCTTCCACAGTTCCCCAGCACTTCTTTCACAAAAAAAAAAAACGAATGAATGAATGAATATAGTTACTTTCTCTTGATTCACCGAGAAGCAATGAATTACAGAACTTGGTGAGTAAATGTAGATTATTTTTAATACATTACAACTGAACTGTTCATAATTTCCTGTACTCCAAATTCCACATTTCTGCTCTTTCAGCTGGTAATCCAATCCTATTGCTTCTTAAATTATCTGATGTTTGAATATGTATTGAAATATTATATGAAAGCTATCAAGAAACGCTTATCTCTATATTTTTATATATATATATATATATAAAAAAGAAAAAATGAAAAAGAGATGGGCAAATGATACTTATAAGAACAGCTGTTTGAAGATCACGTTTTCCCTCTCATTCCTTGTTCGCAGGAATCACATTTTCTATACCATCCTTGCATTTTTCTATTACAAATTTACGTTATTCAATCTTTTAGTGAATGGTTAAGACATATATATATATAAGCATGCAGATGTTCCCATGCATATATGCACACAGACATTGAGCAACATGCATTTAGACATATAATTGCATATGTAAATATACAAACTGAAAACAGTTGGTTCCAGAAACAATAGGGATAAAACACTAATGCTTACTTTACATCATCAAGGACCATAGTTAATTTCATTCTTTAGATGCTTTTACTTATAAATGCATACAAAATTCAAACGTGATTCAAGGGAAATCACTTTGAAAATTGTTGTTCTCTTACAAAATTCTGTTTGTTTCAACCCTTTTTATTTTTTGTAAACGCATTTCAAAACAAATGCTTTTTCTTACTGCACTTTTCTAAATTCTAAGAGGCTTATGCTTATACAGATGTTTAGTTTCATGCATTCCTGGCAAAATGGTCAATAACATATGGAAAGTGTAGATTTATGCTTATGTATTTGTTCAGATTTAATACATGACTAGTCATGTTTCTTTCAAGTTTTGAAATCATCTGAAACCTCTCATTAATCTTTGGCGTATCTGACCCTCTACTTTAATAATTTCAGGTTTGGTGCAAGATGTTTGAACCACTGCACTCATTGAACTTTAGTATCGGAGGTGACCAGACACAGAACTTACTGTGGAGGATATGTAATGGGGAACTGAATGACATTCAGCCAAAAGTAAGTTCATTTGGTAAATGCATTTATACATACATGTTTGTGTGTGTATATATATACATACATCATCATCATCATTTAATGTCCATTGTCCATGCTGGCATGGGTTGGATGGTTTGACCAGGGCTGGCCAGCTGGAAGGTTGCACCAGACTCCAGTCTGATTTGGCATGATTTCTACAGCTTGATGCCCTTCCTAACAGCAACCACTCCAAGAATGTAATGGGTGCTTTTATGTGCCACCAACATGGGTGCCAGTTGTGTGACACCAGTATCTGCCACTACTATGATTTCACTTGGCTTGATGGGTCTTCTACTCAAGCACAGCATATTGCTGAAGGTCTGTCATTTGTCATTTCCTCCATGAGGCCCAATGCTCAAAAAGTGCTTTTTACATGTGTCTCTGTATATGTGTGTGTATGTATATATGTATACGTACACAAACACACACCAACACATACTTACATTCATATACACACATAGAACTACTGACATACACACATACTCACGCCTCCAAATATACGCACGCACACATGCACATCTCCATATGTATACACACCGACATGATTCTTTGGGAAAACAGATGGGATATAAAATAAATGAATAAAGTTTCAAAAATATACAAATATATGATGAATCTTAGAGGAGACAGGTTATTTTTTCATAGGCCAATTTTAATCCCAGAAGTGAGTTTCATCGTCATCGTCATATAATGTTCGTCTTCCATGCTGGCATGGTTAGATGGGTTTGACTAAAGATGGTAAGCTTGGAGACCTGCACCAGGCTCCAGTCTGTTTTGGCTTGGTTTCTACAGCTGAATGCCCCTAACACCAACCCTTCCAGAGTGTAACAGGTGTGATTTATGTGACATTGGAACAGGTGTCTTTTACAAGCCACCATCACGGGTACCTTTCATGCACCACCACCTCTAGCCACGACCACAATTTCACTTAGCTTCACGTGTCTTCTCAAACACAGCAGTCCACCAGAAGTCTCAGTCACTTGTCATGGCCTTTGTGAGACTTAACATCCGAAGATCACATTTCACCATCTTGTCCCATGTTTTCCTAGATCTTCCTCTTCGACAGATTCCTTCTGCAACTGGAGACTGATACTTCTTTGTGTAGCTGTTTAATCCCTTCTTTATGCAGCTTATTTAATCCCTATATTGATTAAAAGTATAGAAGATAAAATCCAGGCAATGAGTAACCAACTGGATTGCAGTGTCCCCAATAAAACCTCTTTGTAAAGAATGTGAAGCCTTGTTTTTTAGGTTTATCTTTTTCTTCCAAAATTTTCTAGTTGATTTACCATATTTTCCAAGAAATATGGTAAATCTCAATAGACAAACACAAAGTTATCAACCTCTCTTGTATTTACCACAAAATATTTTTGCTCCATGAGATCTAAGCACCATTAATTTTACCATCATCATTGTTTCGGTTTTTAAACGGTCATTTTTTTCATACTCGCATGAATCAGATGAAACTTGAGGCTGGATTTTCGTATGGTTCAATGCTTTTCTTGTTGCCTCTCCTGTTTGCAAGCAAAGAAGGTAATATTTCTTTCAAGTCCTTCAAACAACAAACAACATGAATGGCCGCTCCTGCCTTTTTGGAGGATTGTAAACAATCAACACTGTTTCAATGAATGGTGAAGTTTTGTTAACAATTAGTGCTTGCACAAGACAAAAGTAAAACATCTCACACACACACGCCCCTATGCAATGGGCTTTTTACAGTTTCCATTAATGATTTTCTCTCTTCTTTTCTAGATAATCGTTATTTTGGTTGGAACCAACAACCATGACCACACTGCTGAAGAAGTCTGTGAAGGAATCATGAAGATCGCTCAGACAATCGCTGAGAAACAACCTCAAAGTAATATAATAGTTATGGTAAGGATCTTTGAGCCTCACATGGCTATTGAATAGTCCCCATTCCTATCCAGTCGCCATCGTGTATCGTACGCTTTTTACTGCACATTGATTACACTCCAAGAAAATTCTGAAGTTGAAGATAGTTCGCATCTAAATTAACATACAACTCCACTTCATAGAAAGCAAAGAAAATCAAGATTTTAATTCAAAACTTATGAAAACAAAACGTTAGTACTACAGAGCTAGAGCCAGATTCAGGCATGTTGGTAACGAAAGGGTTAACATGTTGGCTATGGATTTTTTGCAAATTCTTGTGTTCATACTTAGCATTGTAAAGGTATTTTTTCAAAATTCTTACTTTTTAATAATAATAAAACCATGTTTCATTTATGTCTTTGTAAATGATAATAAGAAACCAAGAATAAACAAGATAATTAATAATTCAAATAAGCGCATAGATCACACAAGTTTGGCAGCCGTGAATTCTGCAATGTAAAGAAACTATGTTAACCTAAAATAATCAGCCTTGAAGTTGTAGTTCACACGCCAAAGTTGCACCTTGATAAGTCTGCCTCGATAAGCTCTGGCTGATCCATGCTAGCATGGAAAAGAAGAGGATGTTACGATGATGATAAAAATATTTTTGTTTCCTTTCTTTCAGGGTATCCCACCACGGGGTAAGTTTCCAAACCCATTGAGAGACAAGATAAAACAGATCAACAAGCTGCTCTCAACACAGGTCAGTTCAGTGCCCAACGCCAGCTACCTGCACGTCGACGAGCATTCATTTGTTAACCATGTAAACGGGACCATCAGCCATCATGATATGTACGACTACCTTCACTTCACAAGGACCGGCTACCAAAAGTTGTGTGAACCCCTCTGGGAGGAGATTCAGCAACTGATGCAGACGTATGTCAAAGTGGAAAGCACCTCAGCCGACACTGCTTCCATCGCAGGAGAGCTTGCTTCTGACAGGACTATATAACACAACAACAATAACAACTAGCAACAACAAAAAACATGAGTGCAGCACCAACTCCTCCTCCCTCCTCTTTCCTGCTTCTTTCTTTCTCATTCCCTCTCTTTTTCTCTCCCTCTTTCCCTCTCTGTTTCGTATTTTTTGTTTGTTGTTGATTTTTTTTCTTTTGATTTAAAAAATCATTTTTTTTCCCCTTTTCTCATTAGAATGATGCATATATGTGTGTATATGTATAAAATATGTGTGTATATGTAAATATACGCACACATACACACACAAAAACATAAACTTCTGTTCTTGCATGTACATATATATATAGGCATACATGTGTGTGTGTGTGTATATATATATATATATATATATATATATACATACATATGCACATACACACACGTATATACAAATGAATATATACATACACATACATGGACGTGTATAAGTATGTGTATACACACTTAAATACACTACATTCTACATACAATGCATGTTCTAGGCTGTACCCGGGTATATATAACCAAACAGAACACCCAACCATTTGGCAACCGACATAATCCACCTGACCACTACTCCCTGGTCACTGATGCTAATGTGTGGATGGAGAAAGAGATGTGTTTTATCTCTCTCTTTCCTTTGGTGACTGCTTCTAAGTGTTATCTATCTGTGTGTGTGTGTGTCTCTGTATTTCATATATATATATATATATATATATATATATATATATATATATATATATATATATAGTCATTTCCCAGTGTTTTCTTCTCTCCTCCCTATCTTCTCTTTCTTTCTCTCAAACTACCAGCCAGTATTATCTCTATCTCTCTCTCTCCTCTCTTTCATCTCTCCTTCCTTCAAACTATCACCCTGTTTTAGGTCTCTCTCTCTCCCTCTCTTTTTCTCTTTGCAGTATTATCTCTCTTTCTTTGTCTTAAGTTGTCTCCCAGTATTACTTTTCACCCCCACCCCCACCCCCCACTTCTGTCTGCAGTATTAACTCTCTCTGTCTCTCTTCTTCTTCTCTCTCTCTCCGAAGGTCAATCTGGACTTGTGGACAGTCCACCATTCTCTCTCTTTCTCACTCACATTTAGACCCATCTCACCCGGCCCTGCTATCACCTACCATTACCACTTTCACTACCACCACCGTTGTCTGTCTCAGAAATTTGTCCCTTTTTTTCCTCCTCCTCCCAGCCACAAATCACTACCAACCCTAACAACAGCAAAGACCTCATCATTTCAAACTTCCCCAAATTTCCAGCACACATCTATCCCTACTAAAACTGTCTATAACCCGACTCACCCCGCCCCCCACCAACACCGTGCGCTTTCCTCGTCTCTCCTTCCTATCCTCCCCTGTCCCACTCCTAATGCAGTCGATGACACCCTTCACCCCGCAGGAACTCGAACTGGTGTCGATCGAACTTGCTCCAGTCAGGCTGAGGGCAGACTGCAAAGGTTACAATGGTTGTCTCCCTTGCTATTACTCAGCTTAACAAATTAAAAACGTTCTACAATATTATATATTCTAAGCATGTATATATATGTATGTGTGTATAAAAACACACAAACACTCACATGAATTATGTACATTAAATATACGGCGTACATGTATATATATATATATATATATATATGTGTGTGTGTGTATATATATATATATATATATATACACATACACACAAACACACACAAGTATTACGTACATTAATTATACAGTGTGTGTAAATATATATATATATATATGTATAGTGGAACCTATACAAACATGGATGTAAATTTATGATTGGAAACATGCATATATGTTATACATTCATCTCAAAAAGATAATGTGTGTGTGCGTGTGCATGTGTATTTTCTATACACGCTAATCTCATTGTAAATTCTATCTCCAGTTCCTAAGAGGATAGAGTTGCGGGGGGGGGGGGGGCTACGGGCACCATTCCTGCCTCTCTTGACCATATTCCACACCACAAATACAAATACATAATTACATATGCATACACACACACATATATACATACATAGGCATTACATGTATAAATACACACACAGATTATATATATATGTATGTATATATATATATATTATACACATTATTATATAACCATGCAAACACCAAAAGGAAAATCAATATTATGTGATTGCAAACACCATTGTTTATACAGAGGTGATAATACTGAAAAAAAATATATATCTATATATCAATTGTCAGTGATTGAACAATCTGATAATGCTGCTTCGCTATGGTAACGACTGCAATATTAATGTGAAACTGATCCTTTGTTTTTTTTTTTTTTGTTTTTTTTTCATTTATTATTATTATTATTATTATTATTATTATTATTATTATTATTATTATTATTATTATTATGTACTCTTCCTTTTATATTTTGTGTGAGTTTGTTTTTTTTTGATGTGCAAGGTTAGGCATTTTTTTTTGTAATTATCTATCATCATTGTCATTATTATTATTCTTCTTATTATTATTATTATTATCAATCATCATCAAGGTAGTAAGCTTGCAGAATTGTTAGCATGCCAGGCAAAATGCCTAGTGGCATTTTGTCTGTCTTTATGTTCTGAGTTCAAATTCTGCCGCGGTCAACTCTGCCTTTCATCCTTTCAGGGTTGATGAAATAAGGACCAGTTAAGCACTGGGATCGATGTAATCTACTATCCCCCTCCCCACAAATTTCAGGCCTTGTGCTTTTAGTAGAAAAGATTATCATTATTGTTATTATTATTATTATTATTATTATTATTATTATTATTATTATTATTAAGGCAGCGAGCTGGCAGAATCATTACCATGCTGGAAAAAAAATGCTTAGACGCATTTCTTGTGACTTCACATTCTGATTTCAAATTCCATCAAGGTTCACTTTGTCTTTCATCCTTACGGGGGTCGATTAATTAAGTACCAGTTGAGAACAGGGGTCAATGTAATTGACATCCCTTCCTTTGAAATTGCTGGCCTTGTACCAAAATTTGAAATCATCATTCATTATTACTATTACTACAATTAAGTTGGCAGAATCGTTAGCACGCTGGACAAAATGCTTAAGTGTTTCGCCCGTCGCTACATTCTGAGTTCAAATTCTACCAAGGCCAACTTTGCCTTTCATCCTTTTAGGGTCGATGAAATAAGTACCAGTTACACACTGGGGTCGATGTAATAGACTAGTCCCCTTCCCCAAAATTTCAGGCCTTGTGCCTATAATAGAAAGTATTATTATTATTATTATTATTTATTTGTATTATTATTATTGTTTATTATTATTATTATTATTATTAATAAAGTGGGAAAATTGGAGTGTGTCTGAAAAAAATGCCTAAATAAAATTCATGAGCATCTAATTGTGAGATCAAATCCTGCCAGCACAAATTTGCCTTTCACCCCTTGCTGGAAAAATAAACTCAAAGTACCAGTGAAGTACCAAGAAGGATGACAAAAATCTCGATAGCATTGACTACTCTCCAAGGAAATGTTTTGCCTTATGGCTCATTTAGAAATCCTTATTGCAAATTGCAGAGATTGCATTCCAGTTTCAAATCCTAGTTGTTTCCAGTAAGATACATAATGGTATATATGTATATATGTGTGTGTGTGTGTGTATATGTACACACACACACATATATATATGCACATGCACACATAAAAACACACACACACATGCATATACATACATGTGTGTGTGTGTGTGTGTGTGTGTGTGTGTATATATATATATATAATATATATATATATATATACATACATACATACATACATACATATAGATGCACTGGTGTATCTTGTACAACATGGTACATAAAGTTTAATAAGAAGAAAAGAAAATGGCGCTTACGTATCAATAAATATTTTGCAAAACAGCTTCAATTGAATCTTCTTGTTGCTTTATATATATATACATGCAAATGATCACACATTCAGATATATATATATATATATATAAGGGAAAAAATTATTAAATTAATAATTTATACCAGTGGTTAGCATGCGTAATAAAAGTCAGAATACAAATATTTTTATGATATAAGAATGTATAAAAATTTATACACGGAGAGAAGAAATTTAATCATCAATGTACTTTCCCTGATTATCTATGACTTCCTTCCGTCTATTTACAAGCTTTTTAATCCCATCAATGTAAAACTCTTTTGGTTTCAAAGCGAAGAACTCTGAAATGTCAGTTTCGACCTCCTCCTGCGAAAGTTATGTCCCCCAAATGATTCTGTAAACTACGAAACAAATGGTAGTCTGAAGGAGCAAGGTCGGGAGAATAAGGTGGATGAGGAATTTTTTCCCAACCAAGCTCTTCGGTCTTCTGTGATGTGATCTTTGCAATGTGGGGTCGCACATTGTCCTGATGAAACATCATTCCTTTTCAATTCACTAAAGCGGGTCATTTTTTCTTCAAAGCTTGGTTCAAACGCTCTAATTGCTGACAGTAGACTTGAGCATTGATTGTTGCATTAAGTGTAACAATTCAATGTGAATTACTCCTTTGCAATCCCACCAGATAGAGAGAAGAACCTTTTTTCCCATGAAGTTCCCTTCTCGGTTGTGGTTGAGCTTTCTCCCTTTTGCCAAGCCACTGTTTACGACGTTTAACATTTCGATAGAAGATCCATTTTTCGTCACCAGTCACAAGTCTATCCAAAAAAGGTGAAATGAGTTCGCGAGAATGGAGAGAAGAGCAGATATCAACTCAGGATTTGCAGTTGCTTTCGGACAATTCATGAAGCACCCATTTTCCAAGTTTGGGAACCTTTCCAAGTTGCTGAAGATGACGATGAACAGTTGTATGGTTTGAACTAAGCTTTATTGCCAATTTTTCAACTGATAATGCAGGATTTTTTTCAAGTAATGTCTCAAGGAGCTTATCATCAAACACAACATCCTGTTCGATCTTCACCTTCAAGGCTGAAATCACCACATCTGAATTTTGCAAACCATCTTCTGCAAGTTCTTTCATTCAAGCATTCTTTCCCAAAAACTGAGTGTATGTTTCGAGTTGCTTCGGCTGCAAAGTTTCCTTTTTTGTACTCATACAGCATTATGTGCCTCAAATATTCTTTGGATACTTTCATGTTAGAAAGGGTTTTAATCAAAGAAATTTTAATTCTCTTATTCTGTAAAATATTTAATTAGCTTAAATGTACACAAATGCATAAAAATAATTTTTAATTCCTTTACACCTTCTAAAATACTATTAAATCAATGCCAGTCTGTAGCAGACCCCTACAATTAAATATTGGAGACATTAAATAGAAATCATTTCCTTATAAAATAACAGATTATTGAACAGGACTGTAGGCAGCATTACAGGTTGTTGTGATAGTTATTCTGTTCCAAACAACAACATAAAAATCAGATGGATATGTTATGCTTGAGAAGACCCGTAGCTGATGCTCGTTTCACGTAACTGGCACACCCATGCCGGTGGCACATAAAAAGCAATTTTTGAGTATTGGGACTTATGGAGGCAAAGTAGCTAAGCTCCTTTCGAATGTTGGGCCTCACAGAAGAAATTACTGAGACCTTTAGCATTATGTCATGCTTGAGAAGAGCCCTGTTCACAACAATAACCTGTTATTTTATGAGGAAATGATTTCTATTTTGTTACATCTCCAATAGTTAATGGTAGGGGTCTGCTTCATATCTCATCATAAAATGGGATATGTTGGGAATACATATGTCGCAAGAGGTAATGTTACATAGAAGTATTAATTCTGATTTTAATTTATTCAGGTTTCATTGTATATGAATATTAATGAAGTGAATACTAATTTTTGAAATAGATATATTTATCAAATTATCAAAGCATTACAGAGCAACCTCTAGGCTTCACAGCATGGGCCAAAGAGTCAAGGTTGATGGCTTCTTCGGCTGTTTCTTGATACAAACAAAAAAAGATGACGAAAATATTTTGGCAGATTAAATTTCAATGTTGAAGTGAATCTAACGGTTTTTGTGTGTTTCTTAAATGGCTTACAAACACCTTCCACGCTGCAATTGTTTTCGTTCCAGCACACAATCTCAGATCAGGTAACTTGCTATGCAAGTACATCTCCGTAAAAGCACCAATGTTTACTGGAAATATCAGTCGATATATTTACGACGCTATAGTAAAGCTTCACTGTGTATATATACCGACAAAGACATGTGAGAGCAGCAAACATAAAAAATTTCATCCTTCCCTTAGGAAGGATATTATATAAATGGACAACCCAGAATTGGGATAATCTAGTACCTAGGTTTCGGACTCTTCAAATACGTTTGCTACCGTATATTTGATTAGTCTTCATCAGCTCATTTTATGTATTTTTGAATCGACATAACGACAGATTTCCGCACCCTCGACTTTGGATAATCATAACTTTCAAAAAAATGGATATTTTTTTATGAAATTGTCAACGAATATGTGTTATATCATGTAGATTCCGAATATACAAAATTTTAGGGGAGAAGTGTTTTAGGAGAGGTTGGGGTCAGGAATTTCGGAAATTTCACCTGAGTCCAATTCAATTCGTCTTAACTTTCAAGAAAATAGATATTTTTTAATGAAATTTTCTACAAATATACCTTGGACTATGTAGATTCCGAGAACATAGGAATTTGTGGGGGGGGGGGGGAATTCGGGGTTATTTTTGAGGACCGTTCCCCACTCGGGGGTGTTTCTGAACAAGTCGTCCATATTCGTTTCATTTTCTTCTTGTGCGTTTGTGCATCCGTAGATTTCTACTGAAGCCGCAGACAATGAAGCTGTCACCAGAAAACTCATTATGCTAGAAATACCAGCTAAAGCTCTAAACGTTTCTAACAGAAAGACATTGAATAAAATAATTCCCCGTTTGAACTTTTTTAATTACATGTTTGTGTGTGTGTGAGGACTCTGAAAATAAGCATGCTACCCCTTTGTGCATTTTCCCCCCCCCCTCTCTCCGTTTTGACAGGGATTTTTCTAATTTTATTTTTCACTCAGGCTTTCCAGGTGATGTGGTGGTCGTGAGGGACATCTTATGAAAAATTTCTTTTGAAAATTTATTATTTATTTATTATTTTTTTTTTTCACCTCAGCCCCACGCACTTAAAAACCATGAGAAGGCGACCTTCTTTTTGTTAACCGTAAAAGTTTCTCCCATCGTTTTTAAGTGCTTACTACAAGAAAAAAAAAATTTTAATTGGCCGAAATCGGTCCAGATGGGAGTAAAGAGGAGAAAATAGGGAGGTGAGAAAAAGTCAAAAAGAAATTTGGAAAATCACCGTCAAAAAGGGGAGATTTCTGACCCCAAAACTCTGGCAATACTGAAATTAGCCATTACTCATTTTGCCCCAATTTAGAGACAATTTTCTGAAAATGGAAAATAATCAAATTAGACATTAAGTGTAGGGAAAAAATTGACATGGAATGCAACAAAGAAATGGATAGTAATTGTTAAAACACCAAAAATTATTATTCAGATATTTGATTTGTAACTTCAATTAGAATCAGAAGTCGAAGTTGAAGGAAAATGTCTTGAAAGAAAAATAGACGAATTGCAAATGGTACAAAATGAGGAAAAATATAGACAGAAGAAAGCAAAAGTTTCGATTTAATGACAAATATTTCAAGATTTATGCATTTATAACTAAAGCTAAATTCAAAATTTAAATTTAAGAAGATTTCTTACTTGTTCGTTCGTAAAGACCAGTTTTCACAGCCTCAGAGAAATAATGAAGCGTCAATCTATAATTCGGGGTCGTTGGTCAAGTATGCATTGTTGAAACAAAATTCAGCTTCTTTCTGTTAAACTATTTCTTATTTCTTTACTGCCCCAAACATAGAGGGGACAAACAAGGGATTAAGTCGGTTAGATCGACCCCAGTGCGTAACTGGTACTTAATTTGGCGATCTTACGGCACGAGTCCTAAATATCGACCTTTTCCATCAAAAGTGTCGTCTGCAACCTTTACTAAAGATCGGCCTTTTCCGTAAGAAGTGTCGTCTGCTATCTTTACCCAAGATCGGCCTTTTCCGTAGGGTTAGGGTTAGGGACGGAATTCCCTAACCCAAACCCTAAAACCCTAAACCCTTCAAAATAAATCGCGCTCTCTGTATGTCTTTCGCTTTTATGACGTCGTTTCCCTGTTTCTCGCCAACACTTTTTACGGAAAAGGCCGATCTTTGGTAAAGATCGCCGAAGACACTTTTTACGGAAAAGGCCGATATTTAAGACTCGTACCTTAATTTATCGATCCCGAAAGGATGAAAGGCAAAATCGACCTCGGCGTAATTTGAACTCAGAACGTAGCGGCAGACAAAATACCGCTAAGCATTTCGCCCGGCGTGCTAACGGTTCTGCCATCTCGCCGCCTTAAGTTAAACTATTTCTACAAAATGAAAATTAAAAGGTTTTGCGAAAAAATGTTTAAATCTAGTGTATGTTATGTATGATTTTAAAAAATGTGTATTGTTCTGCAATTTGAACAAAGAGATGTTGAAATTTTCCAACAAATAAACTTAATTAAATATATGGGGAACAACTTGGAAGAGGTAGCATAAATTTGTTGATATTTGCGCTTAGCATTCGCCCCACATGCCTTGCTCATGATTTGTGTGGACACCTTTGGCTTCATCAACAAATGATATAGAATGGTTCACTGTTAAATGTTGGAAACTTCGAGTTTGCAAAGTACGGTACGTCGCCCATTCGTCGGTGAAAATTATGCTACCTGGGTGGACATGTTGCTGGATAATGGATTCCAAGGTATCCGTAGACAGGTTATTATCCGGGAATACTGAAAGGAAGCAATTCATGGGATTTTTAAAAACATTCGAAGGTGTGCCCCAGCACAGACAAATATTCTGTCCATCATTTTGCTGAAGGTCTGTGAGGTTTGGCCAGTGGACAATACCCAACTACAGGGGTTCTTAGTGATGTGCTACGAATCTGTCTGTGGACAATCGTTTATATTTGTCCAGTGTTCTTCAATACGGATAATGGCACTGCAGGTGTTCTTAGAAAAATATTTACCATTATCAGTAAATGGTCGATATTTTTGTGAAGGATTGATTCCAATACAAATCCTGTTTCTGATGTATATATTAGGATAATCACATCGGAGTTTAGGGATTTCTGCAAAGAGTGACTGGTCAATTATTTATAATTTTATTCGGTTTTAAAGTTTATTCTGCAGCAATTTGGAATTGAAACCATCAGCTTCTGTTGTCCAGCTTTTATTTTCTTCCATTTTTTTATTGAAACCATCATCTTCTTTTGTCCAGTTTCTCATTTTTTAAATTTTGACATGGATATCATGCAATGTCCACCATTTCACGTATCAGACGTGTCTCCAATATACACTGACCATGACGGGCTAATTGACTGCTTAAAAAGAAATGGACTTTTAGCTCAAGCTCTTTCATGTCTGTGAGTGTAGCCGCAATTGTTCCTTTGTTAAATCATCGCAGCACCGAGATGGATATACTTAGAAGTGCACTGCTCGGGCGATGTCGGAAACGCCATTAGAAAGGGATCGTTCTTCTCTAATAGCCTTAGGTATAATACTGCAGTTTCTGTATTGGTGATCCATTGACGAACCACTAATGATGAATGAACTTAATATTGCAAGTTGGTCCACTGTGGTGAATTGGGCTAATTTCTGCCGAGACGTTTTAGCAGAAAACATTATTAACAATCCGGTTATGATTGGCGACCCTGATGTCGTGGTCGCCATTAAAAATCGAAATTTCGGCGGTATGCGCATTTGGGTGGTGGGTGGTAATTTTTCCTGTAGTACGCACTTAAAAACGATGGGAGAAGCTTTTATGGTTAAAAAGAAAAAAATTAGCAAGACTTTCGCCCGTCCCCCTCCAAACCAACCTTTAAAAAAAATTTTCGGCTACGGGGAATACGAATCTGCAAAAAAAATTGGCAAAAATCGACATTTCTAAATTACTAACTCACCTCCATTTCCTTCATTTTAAACTTTTTTCAGAATTTTTTTTTTTTTTTTTTTTTTTTCTAAATATGCAGAAAAATATGGACATCATGATTCGGACTAAAATTTCAAAGCATTTCTGTACTTATGGTTACGGTTTAAGGGTTAGTGTTAGGGTTTGGGTTTTAGGGTTAGTGTTGGGGAAAAAGTCAAAATTGAAGAAGTTGGGGCGAAAGGGGGGAGATTTCACAATGCCGACTTTTGGCAATTTCCCGGAACCTCTGTATCCGAAAACGGGGATTTTTGGCAAAAAAAACATTCAATGAATAAATAAATTTGGGAGAAAATTGTGGGGAGACGGGCGGAAGTCTTTCCAAAAAATTA
>NC_142947.1:42542499-42557499 GCF_046866305.1 Octopus bimaculoides | reverse complement strand
GCTGGGTTAAATGCTAAATGGTTAAGGGTATGTGTGTCTGTGGAGTACTCAGCCACTTGCATGTTAATTTTACAAGCAGACTGTTCAAGTGTTCAAATCAACTGGAACCCTCACCATCGTAAGTGACAGAGGGCCAGTCATGTCTTTTAGTAGTCTAAGAAGAAAACTTTTAGCTGTGGTGGTGAAGTGGCACAGTCATTAGAACAATGACCAAAATGGCACACAAATTCACATAAGGAATCTTGTAAACAAGATACAAAAACATCCTGGCATCAATCAGTCAGTTTGACAGGAGCTGGGCAAGGCAGATGACTGCACCAAGCCCTACTGCCTGTTTGGAATGGTTTCTGCAGCTGAATGGCCCTTCTTAATGCCAACCACTTTACAAAGTTCATTGGATGCTTCTTTTTTTATGTTGCACCAGCGCCAGTGGGGTCACCAAATAATCTACAATGTAAGACCCTTCTATTGTGAGAGGGAGTAGTACTGAGGATGGTGGCTTTGTGCGAAAGATGAAGGGTCGGAGTATGAATAGAGAGGCAGAGATAGGGGTCTTGCTATAAAGGAGGTACATGGCTACCTCTGTAGGGGAGAGAGAGAGAGGAGAGAGAAAGGAGGGAGATAAAATGATGAAGGTATGACAGGGCATACACCCAAGTTACTGGGAGGTGTATATTGTGAAGTAGGCCAGGGACTGGATAGGGTGAGTGGGTGGGTAGGTTCATGATATTGTGAAAGGAGAGGGGGAAGGAGGAATGTTATGAATAGTCATAGGTAGAGGGAAGGGGTGTTAGTGAGGTATGTGCCTGGATTTATTCAATCCACTATTTTACTTCATTATATGTGTGTGTCTGTGTGTGTGTGTGTGTGGGGGGGGGTGATGTATGTGTGTGTGCACGTGTACGTGTGTGTATGTGTGAGCACGCACGTGTGAAAGTAATGGCTCAGCAGTCAGGATGTCAGGCTCACAATCGTGAGGTAGGGAGTTCAATTCCTGGACTGGGCTGTATGTAGCATTATTTTTCTTTTCTACTCTAGGCAAAAGGTCCGAAATTTTTGGGGAGGGGGCCAGTGGATTAGATCAACCCCAGTACGCAACTGGTACTTAATTTATTGACCCTGAACGGATGAAAGGCAAAGTTGACTTTACTTGTTTCGCTCATTTGTCAGCGACCATGCTGTAGCATCATCTGAAAGAATTTTTAGTCAAATGAACCAAGCACTAATTTTTCTCTTAAATCTGATACTTATTCTATTGGTCGCTTTTGCTGAGCAGCAAAATTACAGGAACATAAACACACTAACACCGGTTGTTAAGCAGTGATGGGAAACAGAGACAAAAAGACATCTACATACACAAACACACACACATACATATATATATATATATATATATATACTGGATTCTTTCAGTTTTTGTCTACCAAATCCACTCATATATATATATATTTGTTGACTCGAGGCTATAGTAGAAGACTCTTGCCCACAGTACCATACAGAGGAACTGAACCTAGAACCATATGGTTGGGAAGCAAGCCTCTTACCACACAGCTGTATCTAAGCCTCCTTTATATAATTAATTTTTTTTAAATGTCATTCAGCCTTTCGTAAACTACACCATCAAAAACGTGTTTATGACAAATTTTGTTTTAAAAACACACATTATCAGCCAGAACCAACCATCAGGAGACTTAGCGGTAGACGAAGAATGAGATAGTTGAACAATCCCCAGAACCTCAAGCGGATATGCTTGGGAATCCTGCTAAAAAGTATAATAACAGTTGCTTCAGGTAGGTGCTGAGGCACTAAAGTGTAGTTACGCCTTAACAATCCCCCGCCTTTCATGTCCTCTATTATCACAAGCAAAAGATGTCAGTAATTTAGAGTTATTTCCCTTGTGGCAGACTCATTCACTATCTAATTCCGTGGTTAACAGTAATCGATTGTTATTTTGTTGTTCGATGTTAGCCACGAAGAGTCTATATGTAGTGTAAAGATTAAAGGTAAAGAAGAGGGGTTAAAACGATTACATTGACCCCGGTGCTCAACTGGTATTTATCTTATCGGCCCTGAAAGGGATGAAAGGCATAGTCGACCTCAGTGGAATTTGAACTCATAATATAAAGACAGACAAAATACCACTAAGCATTTTGCGTGGCATGCTAACAATTCTACCAGCTTACCGCCCTCATCTGACCTTATATTATAGTCACATACAGGACCGGCTTAAGGTACGGGCAACTTGGGCAGTCACCCAGGGCGTCTGTGCTAGGGAGCGCCAAGGAGAGCGTGAATCAGACAAGGAAATTTCCACCACCGTCCGCTTGTATACGCCGAAGTTCAGCTTGCCTGAGGCACCGGCAACCCCAGGGCTGGCTCTGGTCACATATGCTGTGTAATGCCCACAAGCAAGTTATTAAAGGATTCCTATAGCTAGATGCAATCTTTGTGTGAACGGTTTACTATATCGAAAGAGTTTAACACCACTGCTTCTTGCAAATATCCTTGTCAGACTATCAGTTCCTTTCGCTTTTATCTTTCACTTGAGCGAAGGCCATTCTGGGGCCGCAACCTTAAAAGAATTTGTAGTCGAACAAATCAACCTTAGTGCTTTCTTTTCTTTTTTTTTTTTTTTTCTTCCAGTGTGGTATCTTTTCTATCGAGAACATGAACAAGCCAACACCGGTCATTAAGTGGTGGTGGGACCAAACACAGACACACACAAACAAACGCATTCACACACACACACACACACACACACACACACACACACACATACATGTATATGACAGTCTTCAACACAGTTTTCGTCTACCAAATTCACTCACTAGGCATTGATTAGTTGGCCCAAGACACCCATATAGAAGGTGCTGTGGAGTGGGATTGAACTTGAAACCACATGGTTGTAAAATAACCTTCTTTCGTGTAGTTTCTACTTCCTCTTCTTCTTCTCCTCCTTCTTTGGCTCCTCCTCCTTCTGCTGCACCTCCCCTTCCTCCTGCTCCTTTAATACCGTTAAGCATTTCGTCCAGCGTACTAACAATTCTGCCAGCTCACCACCTTATACATATAGATTAATGGCTCACTGGTTAGTGTGTCAGGCTCACAACTGTTAGGTAGTGAGTTCGATTCCTGAACCAGGTTTTGTGTGTTGTGTTCTTGGGCAAGACACTTTATTTCACGTTGCTCCAGTTCACTCATCTGTAGAAATGAGTTGTGACGTCACTGGTGCCAAGCTGTATCATTCTTTGCCTTTACCTTTGATAACATTGGTGGCATGGAGAGGGAAAGCTAGTATGCATGGGTGACTGCTGGTCTTCCATAAACAACCTTGCCAAGACTTGTGCCTCAGAGGGGAACCTTCTAGATGCAATCCCATGGTCATTTATGACTGAAGGGGGTCTTTGCCCTTCTATATATATATATATATATATATATGTATAATACACACACATACACACACATATATATGTGTAGAACAATCTAGTTTAAAAACTGAAAATTACTCTTACGATATATATATATATGTATATATATATATATATATATATATATATATATATATATATATATATATATATATATATATATATATATATATATATACATATAAGGATATGTATAAAGATACATGTATATATACAAACAGACATACATATACATATACACACATGCATAGATACATAATACATACATAGAAATATATGTATGTGAGTAAGTATGTGTGTGCAAGCGTGTGTACGCTGTGCATGCGTGCGTGTGTGTGTGTACGTTGTGCGTGCACGTGTGTGTATGTGTGTGTGCACGATTGCATGGGTGTGTGCACGTGTGTTTGCATGCGTGTGTGTGTGTGAATGAATGGAATAATCTTGTAATGTAAACATTCCTTTATTCTGTTGCATTTATATTTTGCTACTATATTCTTCCTTCTTTGTTTCCTTCCTTGTTTCCTTTCTGTAAGGACGTCTGCCAAACTCTAACAACAAACGTTAATTATTCTCAAAGCTGATTACTGGCTGAGTAGGACAGGCAGGACATATTACTCACAGTCTCTACCGACACACACACGCACACACACACAGACACACACACACACACACACACATGCATATATATATACATATATATATATATATATATAGACACACATTATATACACACACACACACACATTATATACACACACACACACACATATATATATATATATATATATATATATATGAGTGGCTGTGTGGTAAGTAGCTTGCTTACCAACCACATGGTTTGAGGTTCTCTCTGTCTCTCTCTCTCTCTCTCACACACACACATTATCTTTCATATACACGTACATGAAGATATATGCATTCATCTTTTTTGTATGTATGTGTGTGCATGAGAGAGCAGGGGGAGAGGGGTGAGGGAGGGATTCTCGAGATTTTACAAATAAAAATTAACAAACCCCTTGTATTTTAAGGCTCTCATATAAAATTTTAAAAAAACATTGTCCAACCCCTTTTCTGTAGGGATCCCACAGTAAACAACCAACACTTATGGAGCCCCTTTCACAGTAGAATTGAAAAATAATACAAAAAAGTTAAGAAAGACCCTATCAAAATGGAGAAAGATATTACAATTTTTTATAAAGCTTTTCGTTTTCTACCATTTCTTTAACAGATTTACAAGATGGGGAAAAATCGAAAGCCATCACATGGTCGCTCAGATCATTCAGAGCAGAGCAGAGAATCAGAGTCTTTACATAACAACAAATGTGAGGCGGACAACTGTTTTTCACCAATGCTTGACAGTACGGAGCCGCAAGCAACAAAGGGACGGCCCCTTCCTGGACGCAGAAAGTCCTTGGTGGAACGACTCACCAAAAGGAAAATGTCGATGCAAATGAAAAAATCTATTTCTTTGATGCAAGTAACTGCTAGTTTAATTGCTGTGACTGGTCATACAGCAATCTTCATAACGCCATCGTCGATTCTTGAGAACACTGGAGCACTGGGCCTGTCTCTTGTTATATGGCTCTTTGGTGGCATCATAAACTGGATGCAAGCCCTCATCTTTGTAGAATTTGGCACATCTCTGGATGAAGCTGGTGGTACCTATTCTTATGTAAGGGCAGCTTGTGGGCCCCTGGCTGGGTTTATGATGTTATGGAGTTACATGATGTTATCAACTGGACCTTTCTGGTCCTTTCTAGGGTACACAGCTGCTATGTATAGTGTCAAACCTGTCTTCCCTGACTGCCCTCCTCCTGAAGGCCTGGTAAAACTCTTAGCAGCTATTTTAATCTGTAAGTTATGTTCTTTTTTAATATATTTTCATTAAGAGATTTATCTTGCCAGATAATCCATTTTTTCCTATGTTGAAAACCACTTTCAAATCTTCCCAGTAAAACTACATTTTTGATAAGTTTTTTGTTTTAAATATAATTTTGTTTTAGATAGAAAGGAGACCTTTCTGTACAATCCTGCAAATGGCCAGAGGGTAAACTAACACACTAGCAGCCTTTTCTGTTTCCATATCTTTAATTTTGATAAAACACTTTCAAGTTCAGTGAATGGTCCTTCTGTTCAGTCTACTAAGGCTAGAACTCCCTCTCTCCCCCTTCTCTCTCACTCCCTACCTTTCTCTACATATATATATATATATATATATATATATATATATATATATATATGTATGTATGTATGTATATATATATAGATAGATATACATATATTTATATGTATATAACAGAGTTTATGTGTGTGTGTGTGTCTGTGTGTGGTGTGTATATTCCTTATGGATTCGAAAACTGAGTTGCCAATTTTGATATATGAGATATCAAAAGATTCAATGATCTTTTGGCTACCAAATGAAGTATGTTTTTTGCACAACTGTTTTTGACTACAAAAATAACCTTGAAAACAAGGCCAGGTTGCACAATTTTGAGGTCATTTTTGGGCAATATTTGGATTTGCTTCTAATCTACGTTGCCAATCTTAATGTTTTCAGTGTCAAAAATGCAGCAATGTGCAAGAAATGTTACGAGTACATTTGTGATGCACAAAACCCTATTTGTCAATGGAAAATGACCCAAAAAACATGCTTTTTTTGGAACAATTATTGGCTCATTTTCTGTCAGTAAAGGCCTTTGGGCCACAACTAAACTACCAATGTGAACGTCTTCAGTATTCCTTGGTTAAACAATGTCTTTGAAATATTGTGATACCATTTCTTTGCACAAAGCCCTATCTTTCAACAGAAAATTGGCTAATGAACCATGTTTCTGGCATAATTGTGATTGCTTCAGGCATTACTACTGTAAACAATTTGCCCATGTAGATTTTCTTGGGGGCAAACGACTCGGGAATGACAAACAAGCATTCTCAGGAGTAAAGTTTGTTTGCCAACATAACATGGCAGTCCTGGTTTAGGACGAATGTTGCTGTAATTTAGCCCCAAGAAACATCGTCTATAGCTGGCTATATAACACGATATGTGTCCTCATATTTTCGAACAAGGACACAGATCGTTTCATATAGCCAGCTAGAGACGATGTTTCATGGGGCTAAATTACAGCAACATTTGTCGTAAACCAGGACTGCCATGTTATGTTGGCAAACAATCTTTACTCCAAAGTATTGTTGCTGAATATCTCTTGTTGTGAGATTTAAAAATAGTAATTTTCTAAGCATTCTCAGGTTTAAATTCAATAAAACACACACTCACACAAATTAACATAAATGCGACCATCCCTGTACAAAATAATCTATCCTTATATTCAAATTTTCTTGTTCCATTTTCAGTATTACTGGCATTTCTCAATTGTTTCTGCAAGAAACTAGTATCCAAGATTCAAATCTACTTGTCAGCTACAAAGATTATTGCCCTTTTGGTAATAATTGCAGGTGGCGCTGTGAGAGCATATCAAGGTAAATATTATGAAACCTGTTTGTCAGCTTATTGCATCCAAGTGATCGTGGGGATTGCATTTTATAGAGTAAAAGAGACGGGAGAAGGGAGAGGTATTATAATTCTGAGGTATTTGTTTATCTGGGTTTTACATCTGTTTTTCCATGCTGGCATGGGTTAGATGAATACATACTCTTGAGGCATTATTTTACAACTGGGTGCCCTTCCTGTCACTAACCCTTTCAAGGAAAAGGATTTTCATTTCATTTGTCTTTGAAAGTACCGAGCAGCTGGATGATTTGTTGAAAGTGAAATGACAGTGGATGGCACTGTCCATAGTTCAGTAATTTTTCATCTGAACATGGAATGTAAACATTCACACGCACACAGACACACACACACACGCATGCGCACAAGCACACATACACACATTAAGCCAAGTGAAATCATAGTCATGGCAGATACTGGTGTCACACAATTGGCACCTGTGCCGGTGGCATATAAAAGCACCTATTACACTCTTGGAGTGATTGGTGTTGGGAAGGGCATCCAATCATAGAAACTGTGCCAAATCAGACTAGCGTCTGGTGCAGCCCCTCAACTTACCAACCAAATTTATTGAAAAAAGCTGCAATAGTTAGGCACCAACCCAATAGCTTTGAAATTTAAATGATGTGATTGTTTATCTTTAGAATGGCATTGTAAGTGAAGTATGAGAGGCCAGATCTGGCCAGTTTGAACACAAAACAGGTCAGATACTTTGGCTGGATTTGGCCGGTTTAAATACTAAAGGTTAAGGAATTGATCCCACCCATTTGCCCAATAATATACTTCTAGGGCAGCGAGCTGGCAGAATCGTCAGTACACCGAGCAAACTACCTAGTGGTATTCCGTATGCATTACATTCTGAGTTCAAATTCAGCCAAGGTCGACTTTGCCTTCTATTCTTTTGGGGGTCGATTAAGTAAGTACCAGTTACACATTGGGGTCAATGTAATCAACTTAATCCCTTTGTCTGTCCTTGTTTGTCCCCTCTGTGTTTAGCCCCCTGTGGCCAATAAAGAAATAAATAATATATTTTCAGGACATACAGAGAATATTGTACCAATCTTTGAGAATAGAATCACTGATCCAGGACCATTGGCGCTGTCTATATTATATTCTGTGTTTGCATTTGGAGGATGGTAAGGAATCACAACAAAGTTATTCTGTCTCTCAGAATATTTTGATTGTTCTCTGTATTTTAATGTCTGCATTTTAGCCTCTGTATGTGGGGGGGGGGGTGAAGGTATGTGGGGGGTGAAGGTGTGTGGGGGGGCGAAGGTGTGGGTGAAGGTGTGTGTGTGGGGGTTAATGTGTGTGTGTGTGTGTGTGTGTGTTTGTATGAGTGTGTGTGTGTTTCTGTGTATGTGTTTGTGTATGTTTGTGCATGTTTGTGTGTGAGAGTGTGTGTATGGGTGTGATTGTGTGTATGTGTGTTTGTATGAGTGTGTGTTTGTGTGTGTATGTGTTTGTGTGTGTTTGTGCATATGTGTGTATGTGTTTGTATGTGTGTGTGTTTGTGTGTGCTTGCTTGTGTGTGTGTGCATGTGTATGTTTGAATGAGTGTGTGTGTTTGTATGAGTGTGTGTGTATGTGTTTGTCTGTGTGTGTTGTGTGTTTGTGTGTCTGTGTTTTTCTAAGTGTGTGTGAGACAGAGAGAGAGGGAGAGCTGGTGTATGTGTTAATGTATTTGAGTATGTTTGCATCTAAGTATGTGAAGGTGTATGGCCTAGTTGTTAGGTGTGTTGCACTCATGATCATGAAATTGTGGGTTCAATTCCATCCCAGACCAGCCGTGCTTTATGTTCTTGAGTAAAACCCTTCAATTCACATTGCCCCAGTCCACTAACCAGTAAATAGGTAACCCTGTGAGGGACTAGCCTTCTGATAAGGGATCATGTTGGCTTTCTTGCCTAGCCAGCAGGGGTTGGTTGGCATCATTCCAAAGCTAAACTGATGCAAAGCGCATTGTGGCCAGCGATGTATAACATCACCTGATAGTTTGGTCAATCATGAGAACACGTGATGTTAATTATGAATCATTTTTAATGGCAGATAAAGCTATAAATAATAGCATGCAGAATCTTGGGTTAAAAAGAAAAAAGCCCTCGGAGAGAAAAACGTTGAAGGGTTGCTGGTGGGATGAGAATCCACATCTCCTATGCTCGTGACAAATGTGCTACCAGCATGCAGAATCTTGGGTTAAAAGAAAAAAAAAACCTTTGGAGAGAAAAAAGTTGAAGGGCTGCCTGTGAGATGAGAACCCACATCTATGCTCATGACAAATGTGCTACCATTCTGTTTGAGCATATTTATGTCTGTGTATGTCATTTAATATGATAATAGTGATGATGATGATGATCTAATTACCATTTCAGGCAGGTGGTTATGAGTCTTGTAGAAGAAATGGAAGACCCAGCCAAGTAAGTTCTTACCTAATTCTCAATGTCGCCATTTCTACTACATTCCATTTTCTCTTTCGTTTGTTTTATATTGTTCTATATTTATATTATCTACTTTGTACCTTTTTGAAAATCATACCTCATAAGGCTTCACAAAAACTACCACACACACATGCACACACACACACACACACACGGCTGATAACAGTACTGTCTGATTGGCGCCCGTGCCACCTGACTGGCTCCCGTGCCAGTGGAACATAAAAACCACCATTCAAGTGTGGTCGATGCCAGTATCGCCTGACTGGCCCTCATGCCAGTGGCCCATAAAAAGCACCCACTACACTCTCGGAGTGGTTGGCATTAGGAAGGGCATCTAACTGTAGAAACTTTGCCAGATCAGATTGGAGCCTGGTGCAGCCTTCTGGCTTGCCAGCCCTCAGTCATACTGTCCAATTCATGCCAGCATGGAAAGCATGCCTTTCTACACATGTCACTGCTTCCACCCATATTATTGTGGCAGACCCTTAAGGACATATCATTCATAATATTTAATTTGTTCTGTTTCTGGGATTTCATGGAGTTATTTTCCTCTCCTGCACAATTCACTGACCCCAAGTATTTTCATTGCCAACCCCAAGGGGCATGCCAATCATTATATGTACTTGTTCTGTAGCTAGGATTTTGTGGGCCTATTTTTGCTTTCCACACAGCACACAGACCCCTAGTATTATTACTTTTGCAGACCCTTAGGAGCATGTTATTAATTGTTGTTTCTGGGATTTTGTAAATCTGTATTTGTCTTTCACACAGCTCATGCATCTCCCCACTCAGGACTATATTTGAGGTCCCCAACCTTTAAGGGCATGTCATTCATAGTTTATATTTCTTCAGTTGATGGGGCATTTTAGGGCTACTTTTGTCTTCTACACAATTCATGAGTTTCACTCACCCCACAACCACCAACACCACCACCACCACCACCACCACCAATAACAACAACACAGCCTATGTGGGGCACTCTCCCCTAGGGGTATATTCATCATCCTTTAACAGCTGTCTTCTGTGCTGGCATGGATTGGACGGTTTGACAAGAGCTGGCCAGGTAGAATACTGCACCAGGCTACTGTCCCTGTTTTGACATGGTCTTTACGGCTGGATGCCTTTCCTAACATTTATTCAGTTACTGGGGTTTTGTAGGGGTTATTTTTGTTATCCACTTTAAATCTTTTCTTTTTTTGTTTTTGTTTTGTTTATTTTTGTTTTGTGCTTTTTTTTTCAATCTAACCCCCATTCAAGGGACCTACCACGTGGTGTGACCATTACTTTTATTGTCACCATCACCAAATATATTCTCACACTTTTGGCCTACATGACACTCCTGACCAAACATGAAGTCCTCCAATCCAATGCTGTGGCACTTGTAAGTATTTCACAATTTCTGAGGGGTTTTTAGGGGGTTTTTTTCCCCCTTTTCTTTATCTTTCTTTTACCGCTTACTCATTTTAGTCATTGAACTGCAACTATGTTGGGACACCTCTTGAAAGATTTTAGGCAAACAAACTGACCTCTGTAATTTGTTATTTTTTAAGTTTGGGACTTATTGTTAGCAATTTAAGAATTTAGAAACTTTGAAAGAGTGAGAAATAATTTATTTTTGGAACTGGATCCTGAAGTAGACAAAAAAAGTAAAAAGACACCCTTCAGTCCCGAATGACCATAAGATTCCACCTACAAAGTACCTCTCTGAGGCACAAGTCTAGGCAAGGTTGTTTATAGAAGACCGGCAGTCACCCAAGTATACCAGCCTCCACTCACTGCACAAGACTGACATTATGTGATACCAGTGATGTCACAGCTCATTTCTACAGCTCAAGAATACAACACACAACCTGGTCCAGGAAACAAACTAACTACCTCACGATTGTGAGTCTGATGCTGTAAATAATAGCATATATATATTAAATTTTTTTTTAAAATCAATTAGAGAAGAAAAAGTCATTATTGGTCGTGTTGTGCTTGCACAACAAACCATAATACATACATGACCAATGGGAAGTGTTCATAGTTATCACTGTGGTTTACGTTCAAGATTATTATGGATGGGGCCTTCGTAAACAATCACAAAACTCGTGAACATTTTATTGTATATTTATCTAACCCTTTAGCATTTAAACTGGCCATATCCGGCCAAAATATCCTGCCTTATTTATGTTCAAACTGACCAGATCCAACATCTTACTCCTACCCTACAATGTTTTCATGTATATATTGTAATTAAAATAAACAGGGACACACAGCTGATACCATTGCTTCAGGACCCCAGTTGATGTTCTTACCCCTCCTCATACGTTCTGCTGTTGGTTGTGCTTCCACTATGGCAAGATAGAAATTTTTAGTTCATGGCTATTTAATCCTTGTTCTTATACCAATGCTTATGAGATAAACAAATCCCAAAACTTGACATAATAATTGTATGGTCAATTTGTGGTACTAGTCTGATACCTTAGAGAATGGGGTTCATATCCTAGGTGTTGCAACAATGTTAATTTACAGTTAATCAACTCTCATTTATTTCATATTTCTCAGCTGTACATTCAGAGACTCTACCATCCTTTAACTATTATGATATCAGCCTGTGTTGCCTTTACATCAGTCGGAGCCTTGAATGCTTCTGTTATGGGACACTCAAGGTATGCAATCCACTTTCTTATTTCTCATTAAACCTATTCTTTTACTTGTTTCCATCATTTTACTGTGGCCATGCTGGAGCATCACCTTAAGGGTTTTCTTTTTAGTTGAATAAATAGACCCCCAGGGTATATTTTTTTTTTAAAGCCTAATACTTATTTTATCAGTATCTTTTGCTGAACTGCTAAGTTGCAGGGGACATAAACACACCAACACCAGTTGTCAAGTAGTGGTGGAAGATAAACACAGACACAAAGACACACACACACACACACACACACATGATAGGCTTCTTTCAGTTTTCATCTACCAAATTCATTTACAAGGCTATGGTTGGCCTGAGGCTATATTAAAAAACACTTGCCCAAGGTGCCATACAGTGGGACTGAACCCAGAAAACCATGTGGTTGGTAAGCAATCTTCTTACCACATGATCATGCCCATTTACTTTACATTACATCAGTGGTTCCCAAACATTTTCATGCTGCTGCCTCCTTCGTTCTAAGGCCACATTCTTAGTACTCCCCCCCCACCACTCACCATCGCAGACAAGGAGCAAATTCAAAACAACAGAATTTCACAAATGAAACTAACCTAATTAAAACTTTATTTTTTTGTTGTTTTTTTTAACATCCATTGCCCTGTTTTGGTCACTCCATCATTGCCCCATTTTTCTTCAACATCTCGCCCCTGGATCTTTCCACTACCTCCAGTGGAGAGGGGGGGGGCAGTACTGCCCATTTTGGGAACCACTGCATTACATTTACGGCAGGAATGTATTTCAACAGAAATATGGTAACAAAAGGATTAAAGTGATCTAAATTTTACCAAACACATCAACACTCATCTCTCATTTTATTTCCCTGATAATGCTTCAATCTGTCAGATATCAACATCAGTTCCAACATTTTATCTTGTTTTAGGGTCCTTTTTGCTGCTGCTCGTCACAAGGCTGCACCTCTTCTCTTTGGTATGTTACATATCAAATACCTGACACCATGGCCCTCAATATGGGTGCTGGTAAGTTTCTGCTTTGATTTATATTTCATTGTGAACTCTTAAGTAATTTGTTTGAGTTTATTGATTTATTTTTTTATTCATTGAAAGTCCAAATCAAAAATCTTTGAGAAACTTTTACAGACTGGCCTTGGCTGACCACATCAAAAGCCTTTGGAAAACCTTTACAGATTTGTGAAGGTTGCCTGAGTGAAGAACCTTTGGGAAGCCTTCACAGGCTGGTAAAGGCTGTCCACATCAAAATCCTTTAGGAAATTTCCACAGATTGGTGAGAAATGTTAACATCAAAGTCCCTTGGGAAGTGATGTTACATCCACCATATAGTCCTGACATTAAACCATCAGATTACCATTTATTTCGAAGTTTGCAAAATTCTTTGAATGGTAAAACTTTCAATAATGATGATAACCTGAAATCGCACTTGCTTCAGTTTTTGGCTTCTGTTTTTGGACCAGAATTTCAATGAGCACAGAATCATGAAGTTGCCAGAAAGATGGCAAAAGGTTATCGAACAAAATGGAAAAAAAAATAATTGATTAAAGTTCATTCTTTGTATTAAAAGATAAATGACTTTTATTTCACACTAAAAAACCGAAATTACTTTTTTGCCAATCCAATATTATATAAACTTATTGTTAAGGCGGCAAGTTGGCAGAATCGTTAGGACGCTGGATGAAACGCTTAGCAGTATTCCGTCTGTCTTTGCATTCTGAGTTCAAATTCTGCCAAGGTCAACTTTGCCTTTCATCCTTTCAGGGTCAATAAATTAAGTACCAGTTGCATACTGGGGTCGATCTAATTAACTGGCCCCCTCCCCCAAAACTTCGGGCCTTGTGCTTAGAGTAGAAAAGAACATTATATAAACTGTCCGCTGTACTCTGATCTGATTGAATTTTTTTGCAGTGCGCTTGGTCATTGGTTGTATTATACAGTGGAGGAATGGACTTCCTGTTGGACCTGGTCAGTTTCATCTCTTGTTTAGTTGCATTGGTCATTGCAGTAGCCTTGATATACTACAAAATCAAACAGCCTAATGTGAAACGGCCCTATAAGGTGAGTACCACTTGATCATTGAGTGCTGATTTGACTTATGACGCTGGAAAGGTTGTTTATGTAAATTATAAAGAGGAGCGGGCCCAAGACAGTCCCCTGAGGGATACCACTGGTGACTTTTGCTGGGCTTGAGTGGACTCCATCAACCACAACATGTTGTGTTCTATTCATCAGGAAATACTTAATCCAGTGTAGAAGTTTTCCACGGATTCCAACTTTTGCCGATTTTGAGAGTATTATGGTCAACCCTGTTGAACGCTTTACTGAAGTCAAGATATATGACATCAGAGTTTGAACCTGTTCCCATATCTTCAATGTGGTGTAAGAGCTGTGTTAGACAGTCCCTGCTACAGCGAGAGCCATGCTGATTTGCATTTAGGAGTTTTGGGATCTCCAGGAAGTCAGTTATCCTTGATCTTACCACTCTTTCAAACACTTTAATGATGTGGGAGGTGAGTGAGATTGGGCGATAGTTGACTGCAAGGGATCTGTTTTCCTGTTTGAAAACCAGGATCACAGGCTGGGTTAGGAGCTGTTTCGGTATATAACCTGAGTCTAAAGAATTTCTCCAGAGGTTGGTCAGAGGGACTGCAAGTTGGTGTCTACATACCTTCAGGAGACTAGCAGGGAATCTATCAGGGCCTACAGCAGAATAGTATTTGACCTCATTTATTGCTACTATGATGTGAGGCAGTGAAGGTTATGTCTGAGATTTTATGTTGGGAATCAGCTTCGTTTGCTTCTCTTACATCAATATCAGTGAGATCACTAAAGACAGAGCAGTATTGTTTCTGCAGTATTTCTGCCATTTCTTTAGCATCATCGTGTTGGGGAATGCTGTTATTGTCGATCAATGGCCCAATGACACTAAGGTTCAGCAATGATTATAGTCTACTCTGCACTGTTGTGT
>NC_142947.1:42534999-42537499 GCF_046866305.1 Octopus bimaculoides | reverse complement strand
GGCCACAGTCATTTGACTGTGGCCATGCTGGAGCACCACCTTTAGTCGAACAAATCGACTCCAGGACTTATTCTCTGTAAGCATAGTACTTATTCTATCAATTTCTTTTGCCGAATTGCTAAGTTACAGGACGTAAACACACCAACATCGGTTATCAATCAAGCAAGGGTGGGGGGAAAGACACAGACACAAACATATACATATACATACATATATATATATATATATATATATATATATATATATATATATATATATATACATACATACATACATATATATATATATATATATATATATATATATATATATATATATATATATATATACATATATATATATATACTGTTGTACTGTTGTGTCTAGGGAGAGTCATTTTCTTATTGTGCCTTAAAATTTAACACACTCACCGGTAAAATTTCCACTTATTTTTCTTTTTATTTTCATAAAATATATATATATATATATATATATATATATATATATATATATATATATATATATATATATATATATATATATATATATATACTTTATTTAAAAGCAGCAGAAATATAACAAAAAAACCGTTACTCTGAGTTTCACGTTCCCGTTCATCGGACAGTTTCACGTTCCCGTTCATCGGACAGTTTTGTTAGAAAACTGTCCGATGAATGGGAATGTGAAACTCAGAGTAACGGTTTTTTTGTTATATTTCTGCTGCTTTTAAATAAAGCATATTACTCTATCTCTGGTATTTGAGTACTCTTTTTTCCACCTTGTTGCACATTTCATGTGCTTACTCCGGTATATATATATATATACATATATATATATATACAACAGGTTTCTTTCAGTTTCTTATTTCTTTATTGCCCCCAGGGGGCTAAACATAGAAGGGACAAAGAAGGACAGACAAAGAGATTAAATCGATTACATCGACCTCAGTGGATAACTGGTACTTATTTTATCAACCCCGAAAGGATGAAAGGCAAAGTTGACCTCGGCGGAATTTGAACTCAGAATGTAACGGCAGACGAAATAAGTACCAGTTGGGTACTGGGGTTTGATATAATCAGCTGTCACGCCCCCTACCAAATTTCAGGCCTTGTGCCTATAGTAGAAAGGATTATTTAAATCCGAATTAACAATCAAAATCGCTCAACCATAAAACTCTTCTCATGCAGCTGGTAAATCCATCAATGGAATGCATTGATGGTGAATATCAGAGAGGTAGTTTAACGAGCAACAATAGCATCCGTTCTAATTGACTTCACACAGTAATTTGAACATATGTAGTCATGATGTATGCGTACCAATGTATGTTAGCTCACATGTGTATGTGTGTGTGTGTGTATTTATTGGTGTCCGTTCATGCCTGGTGTGTAGGTGTGTACAAATGGATGTTTATGCAGGCCTGGCCTCTGTGTGTGTGTGTGTGTGTGGAGGACGGGGGTGGGTGGGGGTCTGTATTAATTGCGGTGCTTGTTTCCCATGTTAGAACTGGTGTGTTTGTGTATGACGTGCGTCACTTGCCTCACAGTAGACCCCTCATACATACTTACGCACACACACATACACATGCACATAGACAAATACATACACAAACACACATACATACATATATATATATATATATATATATATATATATATATATATATATATATATATATATATATGTACACACATACACAAACATATATGTGTGTATATGTGTATATGTATGTATACATATATATATAATATATATGCATAAGCACATGTATATATACACATAGTATTATTATTATTATCATTATTATTATTATATGTTTGACTTTTGCTTTGTATTTGTACAAGTTGACTCCAAGTCTCACCAAAAGATCTCAAGAGACATGTTAGAAGTTCAAGTTGGTGTTATGACTGAATCTAGGACATTTACCCCCCCCCCCCCATGGGTAATAACCCTACCAAGGACAATTACCCCTAAGCAGTTAACCCCTGATGTATACCATATTTTCAGGTGTACAAGCTGTTATTTTTTTTACCAGTGCCATTAATTTACGCTCTGTTACCTGATAATTTTTCAGGAGCAGCTAAAATCATTGAAACAAGGTTTAGCCCCCAAAACTATCATGGTAGATTTTGAAAAGGCTGAGATTAATAGTTTACATTTGGCATTTCCACAAGCCGAGATAAATGGTTGCTCTTTTTACTTTAGCCAAAGCATCTCTAGGAACATTTAATTTCACTGACTCCAACAGTAATACCAAGAGGATAAAGAGCTTTCAGTCTCTATGAGTATGATGGCTGCTTCAGCTTTTGTTTCTATTTGTGATGCTGAAAAAACTTTTGAAACCCTTAGTGAAATACTCCCACCAGAAACAAATCCCTTGCAAGATTATTTTGGGGATACATACTTCGGATGACCATATCAAAAAGGAAGACGACAAGAACCAGTGTTTGGAATGGATCTGTGGAATATGTACAACAGAATGTCAGATGAACTTCCAAGAACAAACAATGCTGTGGAAGAGTGG